>NW_027598747.1:0-37304 GCF_964194155.1 Cetorhinus maximus
ACAGAGCAACACCACTGCCCACACCACTCCCACAGCGCAACACCACTGCCCACACCACTCCCACAGCTCTACACCACTGCCGACACCACTCCCACAGCGCTACACTACTGTCCACACCACTCCCACAACTCTACTCCAGTGCCCACACCACTCCCACAGCGCAACACCACTGTCCACACCTCTCCCACAGCGCTACACCACTGCCCACACCACTCCCACAGCGCTTCACCGCTCCCCACACCACTCCCACAGCGCTACACCACTGCCCACTCCACTCCCACAGCGCTACACCACTGCCCGCACCACTCCCAATGCGCTGCACCATTGTCCTCACCACTCGCACAGCACTACACCACTGCCCACACCACTCCCACAGCGCTACACCACTGTCCACACCACACCCACAGAACAACACCACTGCCCACACCACTCCCAAAGCGCTACAGAACTGCCCACACCACACCCACTGAACAACACCACTGCCCACACCACTCCCACAGCGCTACACCACTGCCCATAACACTCCCACAGCTCAACACCACTGCCCACACCTCTCCCACAGCGCTACACCACTGCCCACACCACTCACACAGCGCTACACCACAACACACAATACTCCCACAGCGCTACACCACTGCCCACACCACTCCCACAGCTCTACACCACTGCCCACACCACTCCCACAGCACTACACCACTGCCCACACCTGTCCCACAGCGCTACACCACTGCCCACACCACTCCCACAGCGCTACACCACAACACACAATACTCCCACAGCGCTACACCACTGCCCACACCACTCCCACAGCTCTACACCACTGCCCACACCACTCCCACAGCACTACACCACTGCCCACACCACTCCAACAGCGCTACACCACTGACTACACCACTCGCACAGCACTACACCACTGCACACACCACTCCCACAGAACTACACCACTGCCCACACCACACCCACAGCGCTACACCACTGACCACACCACTCCCACAGCTCAACACCACTGCCCACACCACTCCCACAGAACTACACCACTGCCCACACCACACCCACAGCGCTACACCACTGACCACACCACTCCCACAGAACTACACCACTGCCCACACCACTCCCACAGCTCTACACCACTGCCGACACCACTCCCACAGCGCTACACTACTGTCCACACCACTCCCACAACTCTACACCAGTGCCCACACCACTACCACAGCGCTACACCACTGCCCACACCACTCCCACACCGCTACACGACTGCCCACACCACTCCCAATTCGCTGCACCATTGCCCACACCACTCGCACAGCACTACACCACTCCCCACACCACTCCCACAGCACTAAACCACTGCCCACAACACTCCCACAGCGCTATACCACTGCGCACAACACACCTACAGCACCACACCACTGCCCACACCACTCCCGCAGCGGTATACCAATGCCCGCACCACTCCCACAGCGCTACACCACTGCCCACTCCACTCCCACAGCTCTACACCACTGCCCACACCACTCCCACAGCGCTACACCAATACCCACACCACACCGACTGCGCTACACCACTGCCCACACGACACCAACAGCACTACACCACAACCCACACCACTCCCACAGCACTACACCACTGCCCACACCACTCCCACAGCACTACACCACAACCCACACCACTCCCACAGAACTACACCACTGCCCACACCACACCCACCATGTTTCACCGCAAAACACATCACTCCCACAGCGCTACATCACTGCCCACATCACTACCACAGCGCTACACCACAACATACAGCACTCCCACAGCGCTACACCACTGCCCGCACGACTCCCACACCGCTACACGACTGCCCATGCCACTTCCACAGCGCTACATGACTGCCCACAACACTCCCACAGCACTAAACCACTGCCCATAACACTCCCACAGCACTGCACCACTGCCCACAACAGACCCACAGCACTACACCATTGCCCACAGCACACCCACAGCGCTACACAACTGCCCACACCACTCCCACAGCTCTACACCACTGCCCACACCACTACCACAGCGTCACACCACTGCCCACAACACTCCCACAGCGCTACACCACAACCCACACCACTCCCACAGCGCTACACCACAACCCACACCACTCCCACAGCGCTACACCACTGCCCACACCACTCCCACAGCGCTACACCACTGCCCACACCACTCCCACAGCGCTACACCACTGCCCACACCACTCCCACAGCGATACACCACTGCCCACACCACTCCCACAGCTCTACACCACTGCCCACACCACTACCACAGCACTACACCACAACCCACACCACTCCCACAGCACTACACCACTGCTCACACCACTCCCACAGCTGTACACCACTGCCTACACCACTCCCACAGCGCTACACCACAACCCACACCTCACCCACAGCCTCACAGCGCTGCCCACACCACTCCCACATCGCTACACCTCTGCCCACACCACACCCACAGCGCAACACGACAGCCCACACCACTCCCACAGCGTTACACCACTGCCCACACCACTCCCACATCGCTACACCTCTGCCCACACCACTCCCACATCACTACACCACTGCCCACACCACTCCAACAGCTCTACACCACTGCCCAAACCACTCCCGCAGAGCAGAACCACTGTCCACACCACTCTCACAGATCTATACCACAACCCACACCACTCCCAATGCGCTGCACCATTGCCCACACCACTCCCACAGCGCTAAACCACTGCCCACAACACACCCACAGCGCTACACTACTACCCACATCAGCCCCACAGCGCTACACCATTGCCCACTCCACTCCCACAGCGCTACACCACTGCCCACACCACACCCGCAGCGCTACACCACTGCCCACACCACTCCCACAGCGCTACACCACTGCCCACACCACACCCACAGCGTACACCACTACCCACATCACCCCCACAGCGCTACACCAATGCCCACACCACTCCCACAGCGCGACACCACTGCCCACACCACTCCCACAGCGCTACACCACTGCCAACACCACTCCCACAGCACTATACCACGGCCCACAACACACCAACAGCAAGACACCACTGCCGACAGGACTCCCACAGCTCTACACCACTGCCCACACCACTCCCACAGCGCTACACCACTGCCCACACCACACCCACAGCACTAAACTACTGTCCACACCACTCCCACAGCAGTAAACCACTGTCCACACCACTCCCACAGCGCTACACGACTGCCCACAACACTCGCACAGCACTACACCACTGCCCACTTCACTCCCACAGCACTACACAACAACCCACACCACTCCCACAGAGCAACACCAATACCCACACCAATCCCACAGCACTACACCATTGCACACACCACACCCACAGCACTACACCACTGCCCACACCACACCAACAGCTCTAGACCATTGCCCACACCAGTCCCACAGCACTACACCACAACCCACACCACTCCCATAGCACTATACCAATGCGCACACCACTCCCACAGCGCTACACCACTGCCCACACCACTCCCACAGCGCTACACCACTGCCCACACCACTCCCACAGCGCTACACCACTGCCCACGCCACACCCACCATGTTAAACCACAAAACACACCACTCCCACAGCGCTACGAAACAACACACAACACTCACACAGCGCTACACCACTGCCCTCACCACACCCACAGCACTACACCACAACCCACAACACTCACACAGCGCTACACCCCTGCCCACACCACTCCCACAGCGCTACACGACTGCCCACAACACTCCCACAGCGCTACACCACTGCCCTCACCACACCCACAGCACTACACCACAACCCACAACACTCAAACAGCGCTACACCCCTGCCAACACCACTCCCACAGCGCTACACGACTGCCCACAACACTCCCACAGCGCAACACCACTGTCCAAAGCACTTCCACAACGCAACACCACTGCCCACACAACTCCAACAGCGCTAAACCACAAACCACACCACTCCCGCAGCGCTACACCACTGCCCACACCACTCCCACAGCGCTACACCACTGCCCACACCACTCCCACAGAACTACACCACTGCCCACACCACTCCCACAGTTCTACACCACTGCCCACACCACTCCCACAGCACTACACCACTGCCCACACCACTCCAACAGCGCTACACCACTGCCTACACCACTCGCACAGCACTACACCACTGCCCACACCACTCCCACAGAACTACACCACTGCCCACACCACTCCCACAGCGCTACACCACTGCCCACACCACACACACAGTACAACACCACTGCCCACACCACTCTCACAGCGTTACACCACTGCCCACACCATTCCCACAGCGTTACACCACTGTCTACACCACTCCCACAGCGTTACACCACTGCCCACACCACTCTTGCAGCGTTACACCACTGCCCACACCACTCCCACAGCACTACACCACTGTCCACACCACTCCCACAGTGCTACACCACAACACACACCACTCCCACAGCGCTACACCACTGCCCACACCAATCCCACAGCGTTACAACACTGCCTACACCACTCCCAATGCGCTGCACCATTGCCCACACCTTTCGCACAGAACTACACTACTGCCCACACCACACCCACAGCGCTACACCACTACCCACATCACCCCCACAGCACTACACCACTGCCCACACCATTCCCACAGCGCTACACCTCAACCCACACCTCTCCCACAGCGCTACACCACTGCCCAAACCACTCCCACTGCGCTACACTACTGCCCACACCACACCAACAGCACTACAGCACTGCCCACACCACTCCCACAGCTCTACACCACTGCCCACACCACTCCCACAGTGTTACACAACTGCCCACGCCACTTCCACAGCGCTACACCACAACCCACACCACACACACAGCGTTACCCCACTGCTGACACCACTCCCACAGCGCTACACGACTGTCCACACCACTCCCACAGCTCTACACCACTGCCCACACCACTCCCAATGCGCTACACCATTGCCCACACCACTCGCACAGCGCAACACCACTGCCCACACCACTCGCACAGCGCAACACCACTGCCCACACCACTCTCACAGCGCAACACCACTGCCCACATCATTCCCACAGCGATAGACCACTGCCCACACCACTCCCACAGCTCTACACCACTGCCCACACCACTCCCACAGCTCTACACCACTGCCCACACCACTCCCACAGCACTACACTACTGCCCACCCCACTCCCACAGCACTACACCCAGCCCACACCACTCCCGCAGCGCTACACCACTGCCCACACCACTCCCCCAGCGCTACACCACTGCCCACACCACTCCCACAGCGCAACACCACTGCCCACACCACTCCCACAGCTCTACACCACTGCCGACACCACTCCCACAGCGCTACACTACTGTCCACACCACTCCCACAACTCTACACCAGTGCCCTCACCACTCCCACAGCGCAACACCACTGTCCACACCACTCCCACAGCGCTACACCACTGCCCACACCAGTCACACAGCGCTACACCACTGCCCACACCACTCCCACAGCGCTACACCGCTGCCCACACCACTTCCACAGCGCTACACCACTGCCCGCACCACTCCCAATGCGCTGCACCATTGTCCTCACCACTCGCACAGCACTACACCACTGCCCACACCACTCCAACAGCGCTACACCACTGACTACACCACTCGCACAGCACTACACCACTGCCCACACCACTCTCACAGCGTTACACCACTGCCCACACCACTCCCACAGCGTTAAACCACTGTCTACACCACTCCCACAGCGCTACACCACTGCCCACACCACTCCCACAGCGTTACAACACTGCCTACACCACTCCCAATGCGCTGCACCATTGCCCACACCTTTCGCACAGAACTACACCACTGCCCACACCACACCCACAGCGCTACACCACTACCCACATCACTCCCACAGCGCTACACCACTACCCACATCACCCCCACAGCGCTACACCACTGCCCACACCACTCCCACAGCGCAATACCACTGTCCACACCACACCAACAGAACAACACCACTGCCCACACCACTCCCAAAGCGCTACAGAACTGCCCACACCACACCCACTGAACAACACCACTGCCCACACCACTCCCACAGCGCTACACCACTGCCCACACCAGTCACACAGCGCTACACAACTGCCCACACCACTCCCACAGCGCTACACCACTGCCCACACCACTCCCACAGCGCTACACCACAACACACAATACTCCCACAGCGCTACACCACTGCCCACACCACTCCCACAGCTCTACACCACTGCCCACACCACTCCCACAGCACTACACCACTGCCCACACCACTCCAACAGCGCTACACCACTGACTACACCACTCGCACAGCACTACACCACTGCCCACACCACTCCCACAGAACTACACCACTGCCCACACCACACCCACAGCGCTACACCACTGACCACACCACTCCCACAGCTCAACACCACTGCCCACACCACTCCCACAGAACTACACCACTGCCCACACCACTCCCACAGCGCTACACGACTGCCCACAACACTCCCACAGCGCTACACCACTGCCCTCACCACACCCACAGCACTACACCACAACCCACAACACTCACACAGCGCTACACCCCTGCCAACACCACTCCCACAGCGCTACACGACTGCCCACAACACTCCCACAGCGCTACACCACTGTCCAAACCACTTCCACAGCGCAACACCACTGCCCACACAACTCCAACAGCGCTAAACCACAAACCACAGCACTCCCGCAGCGCTACACCACTGCCCACACCACTCCCACAGCGCTACACCACTGCCCACACCACTCCCACAGAACTACACCACTGCCCACACCACTCCCACAGTTCTACACCACTGCCCACACCACTCCCACAGCACTACACCACTGCCCACACCACTCCAACAGCGCTACACCACTGCCTACACCACTCGCACAGCACTACACCACTGCCCACACCACTCCCACAGAACTACACCACTGCCCACACCACACCTACAGCGCTACACCACTGACCACACCACTCCCACAGAACTACACCACTGCCCACACCACTCCCACAGCGCTACACCCTGCCCACACCACTCGCACAGCTCAACACCACTGCCCACACCACACACACAGTACAACACCACTGCCCACACCACTCTCACAGCGTTACACCACTGCCCACACCATTCCCACAGCGATACACCACTGTCTACACCACTCCCACAGCGTTACACCACTGCCCACACCACACTTGCAGCGTTACACCACTGCCCACACCACTCCCACAGCACTACACCACTGTCCACACCACTCCCACAGTGCTACACCACAACACACACCACTCCCACAGCGCTACACCACTGCCCACACCACTCCCACAGCGTTACAACACTGCCTACACCACTCCCACAGCGCTATACCACTGCCCACACCACTCCCAATGCGTTGCACCATTGCCCACACCTTTCGCACAGAACTACACCACTGCCCACACCACACCCGCAGCGCTACACCACTACCCACATCACTCCCACAGCGCTACACCACTACCCACATCACCCCCACAGCACTACACCACTGCCCACACCATTCCCACAGCGCTACACCTCAACCCACACCTCTCCCACAGCGCTACACCACTGCCCACACCACTCCCACTGCGCTACACTACTGCCCACACCACACCAACAGCACTACAGCACTGCCCACACCACTCCCACAGCTCTACACCACTGCCCACACCACTCCCACAGTGTTACACCACTGCCCACGCCACTTCCACAGCGCTACACCACAACCCACACCACACACACAGCGTTACCCCACTGCTGACACCACTCCCACAGCGCTACACGACTGTCCACACCACTCCCACAGCTCTACACCACTGCCCACACCACTCACACAGCGCTGCAACACTGCCCACACACCCACAGCTCTACACCACTGCCCACACCACACCCAATGCGCTACACCATTGCCCACACCACTCGCACAGCGCAACACCACTGCCCACACCACTCGCACAGCGCAACACCACTGCCCACACCACTCTCACAGCGCAACACCACTGCCCACATCATTCCCACAGCGATAGACCACTCCCCACACCACTCCCACAGCTCTACACCACTGCCCACACCACTCCCACAGCTCTACACTACTGCCCACACCACTCCCACAGCACTACACCACTGCCCACCCCACTCCCACAGCACTACACCCAGCACACACCACTCCCGCAGCGCTACACCACTGCCCACACCACTCCCACAGCGCTACACCACTGCCCACACCACTCCGACAGCGCAACACCACTGCCCACACCACTCCCACAGCGCAACACCACTGCCCTCACCACTCCCACAGCTCTACACCACTGCCGACACCACTCCCACAGCTCTACACTACTGTCCACACCACTCCCACAACTCTACACCAGTGCCCTCACCACTCCCACAGCGCAACACCACTGTCCACACCACTCCCACAGCGCTACACCACTGCCCACACCACTCTCACAGCGCTACACCACTGCCCACACCACTCCCACAGCGCTACACCGCTGCCCACACCACTCCCACAGCGCTACACCACTACCCTATTCACCCCCACAGCGCTACACCACTGCCCACACCACTCCCACAGTGCAATACCACTGTCCTCACCACACCCACAGAACAACACCACTGCCCACACCACTCCCAAAGCGCTACAGAACTGCCCACACCACACCCACTGAACAACACCACTGCCCACACCACTCCCACAGCGCTACACCACTGCCCATAACACTCCCACAGCTCAACACCACTGCCCACACCACTCCCACAGCGCTACACCACTGCCCACACCACTCACACAGCGCTACACCACTGCCCACACCACTCCCACAGCGCTACACCACTGCCCACACCACTCCCACAGCGCTACACCACAACACACACCACTCCCACAGCGCTACACCACTGCCCACACCACTCCCACAGCTCTACACCACTGCCCACACCACTCCCACAGCACTACACCACTGCCCACACCACTCGCACAGCACTACACCACTGCCCACACCACTCCCACAGAACTACACCACTGCCCACACCACACCCACAGCGCTACACCACTGACCACACCACTCCCACAGAACTACACCACTGCCCACACCACTCCCACAGCGCTACACCCTGCCCACACCACTCGCACAGCTCAACACCACTGCCCACACCACACACACAGTACAACACCACTGCCCACACCACTCTCACAGCGTTACACCACTGCCCACACCACTCCCACAGCGTTACACCACTGTCTACACCACTCCCACAGCGCTACACCACTGCCCACACCACACCCACAGCGTTACAACACTGCCTACACCACTCCCAATGCGATGCACCATTGCCCAAACCTTTCGCACAGAACTACACCACTGCCCACACCACACCCACAGCGCTACACCACTACCCACATCACTCCCACAGCGCTACACCACTACCCACATCACCCCCACAGCGCTACACCACTGCCCACACCACTCCCACAGCGGAATACCACTGTCCACACCACACCAACAGAACAACACCACTGCCCACACCACTCCCAAAGCGCTACAGAACTGCCCACACCACACCCACTGAACAACACCACTGCCCACACCACTCCCACAGCGCTACACCACTGCCCACACCACTCACACAGCGCTACACCACTGCCCACACCACTCCCACAGTGCTACACCACTGTCCACACCACTCCCACAGCGCTACACCACAACACACAATACTCCCACAGCGCTACACCACTGCCCACACCACTCCCACAGCTCTACACCACTGCCCACACCACTCCCACAGCACTACACCACTGCCCACACGACTCCAACAGCGCTACACCACTGACTACACCACTCGCACAGAACTACACCACTGCCCACACCACACCCACAGCGCTACACCACTGACCACACCACTCCCACAGCTCAACACCACTGCCCACACCACTCCCACAGCGCTACACCACTGCCCACACCACTCACACAGCGCTACACCACTGCCCACACCACTCCCACAGCGCTACACCACTGCCCACACCACTCCCACAGCACTACACCACTGCCCACACCACTCCCACAGCACTACACCACTGCCCTCACCACTCCCACAGCACTACACCTCTGCCCACACCACACCAACAGCACTACACCACTGCCCACACCACTCCCACAGCGCTACATCACAACCCAAACCAAACCCACAGCGCTACACCACTGTCCACACCACACCCACAGCGCTACACCACTGTCCACAGCACTCCCACAGCGCTACACCACTGCCCACTCCACTCCCAATGCGCTAGACCACTGCACACAACACACCCACAGCGCAATACCACTGTCCACACCACACCCACAGAACAACACCACTACCCACATCACCCCCACAGCACTACACCACTGCCCACACCATTCCCACTGCGCTACACTACTCCCCACACCACACCAACAGCACTACAGCACTGCCCACACCACTCCCACAGCTCTACACCACTGCCCACACCACTCCCACAGCGCTACACCACTGCCCACACCACTCCCACAGCTCTACACCACTGCCCACACCACTCCCACAGCTCTACACCACTGCCCACACCACTCCCACAGCTCTACACCACTGCCCACGCCACTTCCACAGCGCTACACCACAACCCACACCACACACACAGCGTTACCCCACTGCTGACACCACTACCACAGCGCTACACGACTGTCCACACCACTCCCAGAGCTCTACACCACTGCCCACACCACTCACACAGCGCTGCAACACTGCCCACACACCCACAGCTCTACACCACTGCCCACACCACTCCCAATGCGCTACACCATTGCCCACACCACTCGCACAGCGCAACACCACTGCCCACACCACTCGCACAGCGCAACACCACTGCCCACACCACTCTCACAGCGCAACACCACTGCCCACATCATTCCCGCAGCGATAGACGACTGCCCACACCACTCCCACAGCTCTACACCACTGCCCACACCACTCCCACAGCTCTACACCACTGCCCACACCACTCCCACAGCACTACACCACTGCCCACCCCACTCCCACAGCACTACACCCAGCCCACACCACTCCCGCAGCGCTACACCACTGCCCACACCACTCCCCCAGCGCTACACCACTGCCCACACCACTCCCACAGCGCAACACCACTGCCCACACCACTCCCACAGCGCAACACCACTGCCCACACCACTCCCACAGCTCTACACCACTGCCGACACCACTCCCACAGCGCTACACCGCTGCCCACACCACTTTCACAGCGCTACACCACTGCCCGCACCACTCCCACAGCGCTACACCACTACCCACATCACCCCCACAGCGCTACACCACTGCCCACACCACTCCCACAGTGCAATACCACTGTCCTCCCCACACCCACAGAACAACACCACTGCCCACACCACTCCCAAAGCGCTACAGAACTGCCCACACCACACCCACTGAACAACACCACTGCCCACACCACTCCCACAGCGCTACACCACTGCCCATAACAATCCCACAGCTCAACACCACTGCCCACACCACTCCCACAGCGCTACACCACTGCCCACACCACTCACACAGCGCTACACCACTGCCCACACCACTCCCACAGCGCTACACCACTGCCCACACCACTCCCACAGCGCTACACCACAACACACACCACTCCCACAGCGCTACACCACTGCCCACACCACTCCCGCAGCTCTACACCACTGCCCACACCACTCCCACAGCACTACACCACTGCCCACACCACTCGCACAGCACTACACCACTGCCCACACCACTCCCACAGAACTACACCACTGCCCACACCACACCCACAGCGCTACACCACTGACCACACCACTCCCACAGAACTACACCACTGCCCACACCACTCCCACAGCGCTACACCCTGCCCACACCACTCGCACAGCTCAACACCACTGCCCAAACCACACACACAGTACAACACCACTGCCCACACCACTCTCACAGCGTTACACCACTGCCCACACCACTCCCACAGCACTACACCACTGCCCACACCACTCCCACAGCACTTCACCACTGCCCACACCACTCCCACAGCATTACAACACTGCCTACACCACTCCCAATGCGCTGCACCATTGCCCACACCTTTCGCACAGAACTACACCACTGCCCACACCACACCCACAGCGCTACACCACTACCCACATCACTCCCACAGCGCTACACCACTACCCACATCACCCCCACAGCGCTACACCACTGCCCACACCACTCCCACAGCGCAATACCACTGTCCACACCACACCAACAGAACAACACCACTGCCCACACCACTCCCAAAGCGCTACAGAACTGCCCACACCACACCCACTGAACAACACCACTGCCCACACCACTCCCACAGCGCTACACCACTGCCCACACCACTCACACAGCGCTACACCACTGCCCACACCACTCCCACAGCGCTACACCACTGCCCACACCACTCCCACAGCGCTACACCACAACATACAATACTCCCACAGCGCTACACCACTGCCCACACCACTCCCACAGCTCTACACCACTGCCCACACCACTCCCACAGCACTACACCACTGCCCACACGACTCCAACAGCGCTACACCACTGACTACACCACTCGCACAGCACTACACCACTGCCCACACCACTCCCACAGAACTACACCACTGCCCACACCACACCCACAGCGCTACACCACTGACCACACCACTACCACAGCTCAACACCACTGCCCACACCACTCCCACAGCGCTACACCACTGCCCACACCACTCCCACAGCGCTACACCACTGCCCACACCACTCACACAGCGCTACACCACTGCCCACACAACTCCCACAGCGCTACACCACTGCCCACACAACACCCACAGCTCTACACCACTACCCACACCACTCACACAGCACTACCCCACTGCCCACACCACTCCCACAGCACTACACCACTGCCCACACCACTCCCACAGCACTACACCTCTGCCCACACCACACCAACAGCAGTACACCACTGCCCACACCACTCACACAGCGCTACACCACTGCCCACACCACTCCCACAGCGCTACACCACTGCCCTCACCACACCCACAGCGCTACACCACTGTCCACAGCACTCCCACAGCGCTACACCACTGCCCACTCCACTCCCAATGCGCTAGACCACTGCACACAACACACCCACAGCGCAATACCACTGTCCACACCACACCCACAGAACAACACCACTGCCCACACCACCCCCACAGCGCTACAGAACTGCCCACACCACACCCACTGAACAACACCACTGCCCACACCACTCCCACAGCGCTACACCACTGCCCATAACACTCCCACAACTCAACACCACTGCCCACACCACTCCCACAGCGCTACACCACTGCCCACACCACTCACACAGCGCTACACCACTGCCCACACCACTCCCACAGCGCTACACCACTGCCCACACCACTCCCACAGCGCTACACCACAACACACACCACTCCCACAGCGCTACACCACTGCCCACACCACTCCCACAGCTCTACACCACTGCCCACACCACTCCCACAGCACTACACCACTGCCCACACCACTCGCACAGCACTACACCACTGCCCACACCACTCCCACAGAACTACACCACTGCCCACACCACTCCCACAGAACTACACCACTGCCCACACCACACCCACAGCGCTACACCACTGACCACACCACTCCCACAGAACTACACCACTGCCCACACCACTCCCACAGCGCTACACCCTGCCCACACCACTCGCACAGCTCAACACCACTGCCCACACCACACACACAGTACAACACCACTGCCCACACCACTCTCACAGCGTTACACCACTGCCCACACCACTCCCACAGCGTTACACCACTGTCTACACCACTCCCACAGCGCTACACCACTGCCCACACCACACCCACAGCGTTACAACACTGCCTACACCACTCCCAATGCGATGCACCATTGCCCACACCTTTCGCACAGAACTACACCACTGCCCACACCACACCCACAGCGCTACACCACTACCCACATCACTCCCACAGCGCTACACCACTACCCACATCACCCCCACAGCGCTACACCACTGCCCACACCACTCCCACAGCGGAATACCACTGTCCACACCACACCAACAGAACAACACCACTGCCCACACCACTCCCAAAGCGCTACAGAACTGCCCACACCACACCCACTGAACAACACCACTGCCCACACCACTCCCACAGCGCTACACCACTGCCCACACCACTCACACAGCGCTACACCACTGCCCACACCACTCCCACAGTGCTACACCACTGTCCACACCACTCCCACAGCGCTACACCACAACACACAATACTCCCACAGCGCTACACCACTGCCCACACCACTCCCACAGCTCTACACCACTGCCCACACCACTCCCACAGCACTACACCACTGCCCACACGACTCCAACAGCGCTACACCACTGACTACACCACTCGCACAGAACTACACCACTGCCCACACCACACCCACAGCGCTACACCACTGACCACACCACTCCCACAGCTCAACACCACTGCCCACACCACTCCCACAGCGCTACACCACTGCCCACACCACTCACACAGCGCTACACCACTGCCCACACCACTCCCACAGCGCTACACCACTGCCCACACCACTCCCACAGCACTACACCACTGCCCACACCACTCCCACAGCACTACACCACTGCCCACACCACTCCCACAGCGCTACACCACTGCCCTCACCACTCCCACAGCACTACACCTCTGCCCACACCACACCAACAGCACTACACCACTGCCCACACCACTCCCACAGCGCTACATCACAACCCAAACCAAACCCACAGCGCTACACCACTGTCCACACCACACCCACAGCGCTACACCACTGTCCACAGCACTCCCACAGCGCTACACCACTGCCCACTCCACTCCCAATGCGCTAGACCACTGCACACAACACACCCACAGCGCAATACCACTGTCCACACCACACCCACAGAACAACACCACTACCCACATCACCCCCACAGCACTACACCACTGCCCACACCATTCCCACTGCGCTACACTACTCCCCACACCACACCAACAGCACTACAGCACTGCCCACACCACTCCCACAGCTCTACACCACTGCCCACACCACTCCCACAGCGCTACACCACTGCCCACACCATTCCCACTGCGCTACACTACTCCCCACACCACACCAACAGCACTACAGCACTGCCCACACCACTCCCACAGCTCTACACCACTGCCCACACCACTCCCACAGCGCTACACCACTGCCCACACCACTCCCACAGCGCTACACGACTGTCCACACCACTCCCAGAGCTCTACACCACTGCCCACACCACTCACACAGCGCTGCAACACTGCCCACACACCCACAGCTCTACACCACTGCCCACACCACTCCCAATGCGCTACACCATTGCCCACACCACTCGCACAGCGCAACACCACTGCCCACACCACTCGCACAGCGCAACACCACTGCCCACACCACTCTCACAGCGCAACACCACTGCCCACATCATTCCCGCAGCGATAGACGACTGCCCACACCACTCCCACAGCTCTACACCACTGCCCACACCACTCCCACAGCTCTACACCACTGCCCACACCACTCCCACAGCACTACACCACTGCCCACCCCACTCCCACAGCACTACACCCAGCCCACACCACTCCCGCAGCGCTACACCACTGCCCACACCACTCCCCCAGCGCTACACCACTGCCCACACCACTCCCACAGCGCAACACCACTGCCCACACCACTCCCACAGCGCAACACCACTGCCCACACCACTCCCACAGCTCTACACCACTGCCGACACCACTCCCACAGCGCTACACCGCTGCCCACACCACTTCCACAGCGCTACACCACTGCCCGCACCACTCCCACAGCGCTACACCACTACCCACATCACCCCCACAGCGCTACACCACTGCCCACACCACTCCCACAGTGCAATACCACTGTCCTCCCCACACCCACAGAACAACACCACTGCCCACACCACTCCCAAAGCGCTACAGAACTGCCCACACCACACCCACTGAACAACACCACTGCCCACACCACTCCCACAGCGCTACACCACTGCCCATAACAATCCCACAGCTCAACACCACTGCCCACACCACTCCCACAGCGCTACACCACTGCCCACACCACTCACACAGCGCTACACCACTGCCCACACCACTCCCACAGCGCTACACCACTGCCCACACCACTCCCACAGAACTACACCACTGCCCACACCACACCCACAGCGCTACACCCTGCCCACACCACTCGCACAGCTCAACACCACTGCCCACACCACACACACAGTACAACACCACTGCCCACACCACTCTCACAGCGTTACACCACTGCCCACACCACTCCCACAGCACTACACCACTGCCCACACCACTCCCACAGCACTTCACCACTGCCCACACCACTCCCACAGCGTTACAACACTGCCTACACCACTCCCAATGCGCTGCACCATTGCCCACACCTTTCGCACAGAACTACACCACTGCCCACACCACACCCACAGCGCTACACCACTACCCACATCACTCCCACAGCGCTACACCACTACCCACATCACCCCCACAGCGCTACACCACTGCCCACACCACTCCCACAGCGCAATACCACTGTCCACACCACACCAACAGAACAACACCACTGCCCACACCACTCCCAAAGCGCTACAGAACTGCCCACACCACACCCACTGAACAACACCACTGCCCACACCACTCCCACAGCGCTACACCACTGCCCACACCACTCACACAGCGCTACACCACTGCCCACACCACTCCCACAGCGCTACACCACTGCCCACACCACTCCCACAGCGCTACACCACAACATACAATACTCCCACAGCGCTACACCACTGCCCACACCACTCCCACAGCGCTACACCACTGCCCACACCACTCACACAGCGCTACACCACTGCCCACACGACTCCCACAGCGCTACACCACTGCCCACACAACACCCACAGCTCTACACCACTACCCACACCACTCACACAGCACTACACCACTGCCCACACCACTCCCACAGCACTACACCACTGCCCTCACCACTCCCACAGCACTACACCTCTGCCCACACCACACCAACAGCAGTACACCACTGCCCACACCACTCCCACAGCGCTACACCACTGCCCACACCACTCCCACAGCGCTACACCACTGCCCTCACCACACACACAGCGCTACACCACTGTCCACAGCACTCCCACAGCGCTACACCACTGCCCACTCCACTCCCAATGCGCTAGACCACTGCACACAACACACCCACAGCGCAATACCACTGTCCACACCACACCCACAGAACAACACCACTGCCCACACCACTCCCACAGCTCTACACCATTGCCCACACCACTCCCACAGCTCTACACCAGTACCCACACCACTCCTAGAGCACTACACCACTGACAAACGCCACTCCCACAGCACTACACTACTGCCCACACCTCTCCCAAAGTGCTACACCACAACCCACACCACTCCCACAGCGCTTCACCACTGCCCACACCACACCCACAGCGCTACACCACTGCCCACACCACTCCCACAGCGATAAACCACTGCACACACCACACCCACAGCTCTACACCACTGCCCACACCAGTCCACACAGCACTACACCACTACCCACATCACTCCCACAGCGCTACACCACTGCCCACACCACTCCCACAGCTCTACAGCACTGCCCACACCACTCCCACAGCACTACACCACAGCCCACACCACTCCCACAGCTCTACAGCACTGCCCACACCACTCCCAAGGCGCTACACCACTGCGCACACCACTCCCACAGCACTAAACCACTGCCCACACCACTCCCACAGCGCTACACCACTGCCCACACCACTCCCACAGCGCTACACCACAACCCACACCACTCCCACAGCGATACACCACTGCCCACACCGCTCCCACAGCACTACACCACTGCGCACACCACTCCCACAGCGCTACACCACTGCCCACACCACTCCCACAGCGCTACACCACAAACCACACCACTCCCACAGCGCTACACCACAAACCACACCACTCCCACAGCGCTACACCGATGCCCACACCACTCGCACAGCATTAAACGACTGCCCACACCCCTCCCACAGCGCCACACCACTGCCCACACCACTCCCACAGCGCTACACCACAACACACACCACACCCACAGCGCTACACCACTGCCCACACCCCTCCCACAGCGCCACACCACTGCCCACACAACTCTCACAGCGTTACACCACTGACCCCACCACTCGCAAAGCACTACATCACTGCCCACACCACTCCCACAGCGCTACACCACAACCCACAACACCCACACAGCGCTACACCACTGCCCACACCACTCCCACAGCGCTACACCACAACCTACATCACACCCACAGAGATACACCACTGCCCGCACACTATTTGAGTGTCAGTAACTGAGGGTTTGCTGCACTATTGGAGTGTCAGTAACTGAGGGTTTGCTGCACTATTGAAGTGTCAGTAATTGAGGGTGTGCTGCACTATTGTAGGGTCAGTAAATGGGTGTTTGCTGCACAATTGGAGTGACAGTTATTGAGGGTGTGCTGCCCTCTTGCGTTGTCAGTAATTGAGGGTGTGCTGCACTAATGGAGTGTCAGCAATTGAGGGTGTGCTGCACTATTGAAGGGACAGTAATTGAGGGTGTGCTGCACTATTGGAGTGTCAGTAATTGAGGGTCTGCTGCACTATTGGAGTGCCAGTAATTGAGGGTGAGCTGCAGTATTGCAGTGTCAGTAATTGAGGATGTGCTGCACTATTGGAGGGACAGTTATTGAGGGTGTGCTGCACTATTGGAGTGACAGTAATTGAGGGTGAGCTGCACTATTGGAGTGTCAGTAATTGAGTGTGTGCTGCACTATTGGAGAGTCAGTAATTGAGGGTGTGCAGCACTATTGTAGTGTCAGTAATTGAGGGTGTGCTGCACTATTGTAGTGTCAGTAATTGAGGGTGTGCAGCACTATTGTAGTGTCAGTAATTGAGGGTGTGCTGCACTATTGGAGTGTCAGTAATTGAGTGCTTGCTGCACTATTGGAGTGTCAGTAATTGAGTGTGTGCTGCACTATTGGAGAGTCAGTAATTGAGGGTGTGCAGCACTATTGTAGTGTCAGTAATTGAGGGTGTGCTGCACTATTGGAAGTTCAGTAATTGAGGGAGTGCTGCGCTTTTGGAGGGTCAGAAACTGAGGGAGTGCTGCACAATGGGAGGGTCAGAAATTGAGGGTGTGCTGCACTATTGGAGTGTCACTAATTGAGTGTGTGCTGCAATGTTGGAGGGTCAGTAATTGAGGGTGAGCTTCTCTCTTGGAGTGACAGTAATTGAGGATGTGATGCACTATTGGAGTGTCAGTAATTGAGGGTGTGCTGCATTATTAGAGTGTCAGTAATTGAGGGTGTGTTGCACTATTGGAGTGTCAGTAATTGAGGGTGTGCTGCACTATTCGAGTGTCAGTAATTGAGGGTGTGCTGCACTATTAGAGTGTCAGTAATTGAGGGTGTGCTGCACTATTGGGGTGTCAGTAATTGAGGGTGTGCTACAATATTGGAGTGTCAATAATTGAGTGTGAGCTGCACTATTGGAGGGTCAGCAATTGAGGGTGTGCTGCAATACTGGAGTGTCAGTAATTGAGGGTGTGCTGCACTTTTGGAGTGTCAGTAATTGAGGGTGTGCTGCACTATTGGATTGTCAGTAATTGAGGGTGTGCTGCACTATTGGAGTGTCAGTAATTGAGGGTGTGCTGCACTATTGGAGTGTCAGTAATTGAGAGTGTGCTGCACTATTGGAGGGTCAGCAATTGAGGGTGTGCTGCAATACTGGAGTGTCAGTAATTGAGGGTGTGCTGCACTTTTGGAGTGTCAGTAATTGAGGGTGTGCTGCACTATTGGATTGTCAGTAATTGAGGGTGTGCTGCACTATTGGAGTGTCAGTAATTGAGGGTGTGCTGCACTAATGGAGTGTCAGTAATTGAGGGTGTGCTGCACTATTGGAGTGTCAGTAATTGAGGATGTGCTGCACTATTGGAGTACCAGTAATTGAGGGCGCGCTGCACTATTGGAGTGTCAGTAATTGAGGGTTTGCAGCACTATTGGAGTGTCAGTAATTGAGGGTGTGTTGCACTATTGGAGTGTCAGTAATTGAGGGTGTGTTGCACTTTTGGAGTGTCAGTAATTGAGGGTGTGTTGCACTATTGGAGTGTCAGTAATTGAGGGTGTGCTGCACTATTGGAGTGTCAGTAATTGAGGGTGTGCTGCACTATTGGAGTGTCAGTAATTGAGGGTGTGCTGCACTATTGGAGTGTCAGTAATTGAGGGTGTGCTGCACTATTGGAGTGTCAGTAATTGAGGGTTTGCTGTACTATTGGAGAGTCAGTAATTGAGTGTGTGAGGCACTATTGGAAGGTCAGTAATTGCGGGTGTGCTGCACTATTGGAGGGTCAGTAATGGAGGGTTGGCGACAATATTGGAGGGTCTGTAATTGAGGGTGTGCTGCACTATTGGAGTTTCAGTAATTGAGCTTTTGCTGCACTAGTGGAGAGTCAGTTATTGAGGGTGTGCTGCACTATTGGAGTGTCAGTAATTGAGGGTGTGCTGCACTACTGGAGTGTCAGTAATTGAGGGTGTGCTGCACTATTGGAGTGTCAGTAATTGAGGGTGTGCTGCACTACTGGAGTGTCAGTAATTGAGGGTGTGCTGCACTATTGGAGTGTCAGTAATTGAGGGTATGCTGCAGTCTTGGAGAGTCAGTAATTGAGTGTGTGCTGCACTATTGGAGTGTCAGTAATTGAGGGTGTGCTGCACTATTGGAGTGTCAGTAATTGAGGGTGTGCTGCACTTTTGGAGTGTCAGTAATTGAGGTTGTGCTGCAATATTGGAGTGTCAGTAATTGAGAGTGTGCTGCACTAATGGAGTCTCAGTAATTGAGGGTGTGCTGCACTATTGGAGGGTCAGTAATTGAGGGGGTGCTGCACTATTGGAGGGTCAGTAATTGAGGGTGTGCTGCACTATTGGAGTGTCAGTAATTGAGGGTGTGCTGCACTATTGGAGTGTCAGTAATTGAGGGTTTGCAGCACTATTGGATTGTCAGTAATTGAGGGTGTGCTGCACTATTGGAGTGTCAGTAATTGAGGGTGTGCTGCACTATTGGAGTGTCAGTAATTGAGGGTGTGTTGCACTATTGGAGTGTCAGTAATTGAGGGTGTGTTGCACTATTGGAGTGTCAGTAATTGAGGGTGTGTTGCACTATTAGAGTGTCAGTAATTGAGGGTGTGCTGCACTATTGGAGTGTCAGAAATTGAGGTTGTGCTGTACTATTGGAGGGTCAGTAATTGAGGGTGTGCTGCACTATTGGAGTGTCAGTAATTGAGGTTGTGCTGTACTATTGGAGGGTCAGTAATTGAGGGTGTGCTGCACTATTGGAGTGTCAGTAATTGAGGTTGTGCTGTACTATTGGAGGGTCAGTAATTGAGGGTGTGCTGCACTATTGGAGTGACAGTAATTGAGGTTGTGCTGTACTATTGGAGGGTCAGTAATTGAGGGTGTGCTGCACTATTGGAGTGTCAGTAATTGAGCGTGTGCTGCACTATTGGAGTGTCAGTAATTGAGGGTGTGCTGCGCTATTGGAGTGTCAGAATTTGAGGGTGTGCTGCACTATTGGAGGGTCAGTAATTGAGGGTGTGCTGCACTATTGGAGTGTCAGTAATTGAGGGTGTGCTGCACTATTGGAGTGTCAGTAATTGAGGGTGTGCTGCACTATTGTAGTGTCAGTAATTGAGGGTGTGCTGCACTATTGGTGTGTTAGTAATTGAGTGTGGCTGCACTATTGTAGAGTCTGTAATTGAGCGTGTGCTGCACTAATTTAGTGTAATTAATTGAGGGTGTGCTGCACTATTGGAGTGTCAGTAATTGAGGGTGTGCTGCACTATTGGAGTGTTAGTAATTGAGGGAGTGCTGCACTATTGGTGTGTCAGTAATTGAGGGTGTGCTGCACTATTGGAGTGTCAGTAATTGAGGGTGTGCTGCACTATTGGAGTGTCAGTAATTGAGGGTGCGCTGCACAATTGGGGTGTCCGTAATTGAGGGTGTGTTGCACTATTGGAGTGTCAGGAATTGAGGGTGTGCTGCACTATTGGAGTGTCAGTAATTGAGGGTGCGCTGCACAATTGGGGTGTCCGTAATTGAGGGTGTGTTGCACTATTGGAGTGTCAGAAATTGAGGGTGTGCTGCATTATTAGAGTGTCAGTAATTGAGGATGTGCTGCACTATTGGGGTGTCAGTAATTGAGGATGTGCTGCACTATTGGAGTGTCAGTAATTGAGTGTGTGCTGCAATATAGGAGGGTCACTAATGGAGGGTGTGCCGCACATTTGGTGTGTCAGTAATTGAGGGTGTGCTGCACTATTGGATTGTCAGTAATTGAGGGTGTGCTGCACTATTGGAGGGTCAGTAATTGAGGGTGTGCTGCACTATTGGATTGTCAGTAATTGAGGGTGTGCTGCACTATTGGAGTGTCAGTAATTGAGTGTGTGCTGCAATATAGGAGGGTCACTAATGGAGGGTGTGCCGCACATTTGGTGTGTCAGTAATTGAGGGTGTGCTGCACTATTGGATTGTCAGTAATTGAGGGTGTGCTGCACTATTGGAGGGTCAGTAATTGAGGGTGTGCTGCACTATTGGAGTGTCAGTAATTGAGGGTGTGCTGCACTTTTGGAGTGTCAGTAATTGAGGGTGTGCTGCACTATTGGAGTGTCAGTAATTGAGGGTGTGCTGCACTATTGGAGTGTCAGTAATTGAGGGTGTGCTGCACTATTGGAGTGTCAGTAATTGAGGGTGTGCTGCACTACTGGAGGGTCAGTAATTGAGGGTGTGTTGCACTATTGGAGTGTCAGTAATTGAGGGTTTGCTGCACTATTGGAGGGTCAGTAATTGAGGGTGTGCTGCACTATTGGAGTGTCAGTAATTGAGGGTGTGTAGCATTATTGGGGACTCAGTAATTGAGGGTGTGCTGCACTATTGGAGTGTCAGTAATTGAGGGTGTGCTGCACTATTGGAGTGTCAGTAATTGAGGGTGTGCTGCACTATTGGAGTGTCAGTAATTGAGGGTGAGCTGCACTATTGGAGTGTCAGTAATTGAGGGTGTGCTGCACTATTGGAGTGTCAGTAATTGAGGGTGAGCTGCACTATTGGAGTGTCAGTAATTGAGGGTGTTCTGCACTATTGGAGTGTCAGTAATTGAGGGTGTGCTGCACTATTGGAGTGTCAGTAATTGAGGGTGTTCTGCACTATTGGAGTGTCAGTAATTGAGGGTGTGCTGCACTATTGGTGTGTCAGTAATTGAGGGTGGGCTGCACTATTGGAGTGTCTGAAATTGTGGGTCTGCTTCTCTATTGGAGTGTCAGAAATTGAGGGTGTGCTGCACTATTGGAGTGTCAGTAATTGAGGGTGTGCTGCACTATTCGAGTATCAGTAATTGAGGGTGTGCTGCACTATTGGAGGGTCAGTAATTGAGGGTGATCTGCACTATTGGAGGGTCAGTAATTGAGGTTGTGCTGCACTATTGGAGAGTCAGTAATTGAGGGTGTGCAGCACTATTGTAGTGTCAGTAATTGAGGGTGTTCTGCACTATTGGAAGTTCAGTAATTGAGGGAGTGCTGCGCTTTTGGAGGGTCAGAAACTGAGGGAGTGCTGCACAATGGGAGGGTCAGAAATTGAGGGTGTGCTGCAGTATTGGAGTGTCACTAATTGAGTGTGTGCTGCAATGTTGGAGGGTCAGTAATTGAGGGTGAGCTTCTCTCTTGGAGTGACAGTAATTGAGGATGTGATGCACTATTTGAGAGTCAGTAATTGAGGGTGTGCTGCATTATTAGAGTGTCAGTAATTGAGGGTGTGTTGCACTATTGGAGTGTCAGTAATTGAGGGTGTGCTGCACTATTGGAGTGTCAGTAATTGAGGGTGTGCTGCACTATTGGAGTGTCAGTAATTGAGGGTGTGCTGCACTATTCGATTGTCAGTAATTGAGGGTGTGCTGCACTATTAGAGTGTCAGTAATTGAGGGTGTGCTGCACTATTGGAGGGTCAGTAATTGAGGGTGTGCTGCACTATTGGAGTGTCAGTAATTGAGGGTGTGCTACAATATTGGAGTGTCAATAATTGTGTGTGTGCTGCACTATTGGAGTGTCAGTAATTGAGGGCGCGCTGCACTATTGGAGGGTCAGCAATTGAGGGTGTGCTGCACTATTGGAGTGTCAGTAATTGAGGGTGTGCTGCATTATTAGAGTGTCAGTAATTGAGGATGTGCTGCACTATTGGGGTGTCAGTAATTGAGGATGTGCTGCACTATTGGGGTGTCAGTAATTGAGGGTGTGCTGCACTATTGGAGTGTCAGTAATTGAGTGTGTGCTGCAATATAGGAGGGTCACTAATGGAGGGTGTGCCGCACATTTGGTGTGTCAGTAATTGAGGGAGTGCTGCACTATTGGATTGTCAGTAATTGAGGGTGTGCTGCACTATTTGAGTGTCAGTAATTGAGGGTGTGCTGCATTATTAGAGTGTCAGTAATTGAGGGTGTGTTGCACTATTGGAGTGTCAGTAATTGAGGGTGTGCTGCACTATTCGAGTGTCAGTAATTGAGCGTGTGCTGCACTATTGGAGTGTCAGAAATTGAGGGTGTGCTGTGCTATTGGAGTGTCAGAATTTGAGGGTGTGCTGCACTATTGGAGGGTCAGTAATTGAGGGTGTGCTGCACTATTGGAGTGTCAGTAATTGAGGGTGTGCTGCACTATTGGAGTGTCAGTAATTGAGGGTGTGCTGCACTATTGGTGTGTTAGTAATTGAGTGTGGCTGCACTATTGTAGAGTCTGTAATTGAGCGTGTGCTGCACTAATGTAGTGTAAGTAATTGAGGGTGTGCTGCACTATTGGAGTGTCAGTAATTGAGGGTGTGCTGCACTATTGGAGTGTCAGTAATTGAGGGTGTGCTGCACTATTGGAGTGTCAGTAATTGAGGGTGTGCTGCACTATTGGAGTGTCAGTAATTGAGGGTGCGCTGCACAATTGGGGTGTCCGTAATTGAGGGTGTGTTGCACTATTGGAGTGTCAGGAATTGAGGGTGTGCTGCACTATTGGAGTGTCAGTAATTGAGGGTGCGCTGCACAATTGGGGTGTCCGTAATTGAGGGTGTGTTGCACTATTGGAGTGTCAGAAATTGAGGGTGTGCTGCATTATTAGAGTGTCAGTAATTGAGGATGTGCTGCACTATTGGGGTGTCAGTAATTGAGGATGTGCTGCACTATTGGGGTGTCAGTAATTGAGGGTGTGCTGCACTATTGGAGTGTCAGTAATTGAGTGTGTGCTGCAATATAGGAGGGTCACTAATGGAGGGTGTGCCGCACATTTGGTGTGTCAGTAATTGAGGGTGTGCTGCAGTTTTGTTGTATCAGTAATTGAGGGTGTGCTGCAGTTTTGTTGTGTCAGTAATTGAGGGTGTGCTGCAGTTTTGTTGTGTCAGTAATTGAGGGTGTGCTGCAGTTTTGTTGTGTCATTAATTGAGGGTGTGCTGCACTATTGGAGTGTCAGTAATTGAGGGTGTGCTGCACTATTGGAGTGTCAGTAATTGAGGGTGTGCTGCACTATTGGAGTGTCAGTAATTGAGAGTGTGCTGCACTATTGGAGTGTCAGTAATTGAGTGCGTTCTGCAGTTTTGTTGTGTCAGTAATTGAGGGTTTGCTGCACTATTGGAGTGTCAGTAATTGAGGGTGTGCTGCACTATTGGTGTGTTAGTAATTGAGTGTGGCTGCACTATTGTAGAGTCTGTAATTGAGCGTGTGCTGCACTTTTGTAGTGTAAGTAATTGAGGGTGTGCTGCACTATTGGAGTGTCAGTAATTGAGGGTGTGCTGCACTATTGGAGTGTCAGTAATTGAGGGTGTGCTGCACTATTGGAGAGTCAGTAATTGAGGGTGTGCTGCACTATTGGAGTGTCAGTAATTGAGGGTGTGCTGCACTATTGGAGTGTCAGTAATTGAGGGTGTGCTGCACTATTGGAGTGTCAGTAATTGAGGGTGCGCTGCACAATTGGGGTGTCCGTAATTGAGGGTGTGTTGCACTATTGGAGTGTCAGTAATTGAGGGTGTGCTGCACTATTGGAGTGTCAGTAATTGAGGGTGCGCTGCACAATTGGGGTGTCCGTAATTGAGGGTGTGTTGCACTATTGGAGTGTCAGAAATTGAGGGTGTGCTGCATTATTAGAGTGTCAGTAATTGAGGATGTGCTGCACTATTGGGGTGTCAGTAATTGAGGATGTGCTGCACTATTGGGGTGTCAGTAATTGAGGGTGTGCTGCACCATTGGAGTGTCAGTAATTGAGTGTGTGCTGCAATATAGGAGGGTCAGTAATTGAGGGTTTGCTGCACTATTGGAGGGTCAGTAATTGAGGGTGTGCTGCACTATTGGAGTTTCAGTAATTGAGGGTGTGCTGCACTATTGGAGTGTCAGTAATTGAGGGTGCGCTGCACAATTGGGGTGTCCGTAATTGAGGGTGTGTTGCACTATTGGAGTGTCAGTAATTGAGGGTGTGCTGCACTATTGGATTGTCAGTAATTGAGGGTGTGCTGCACTATTGGAGGGTCAGTAATTGAGGGTGTGCTGCACTATTGGAGTGTCAGTAATTGAGGGTGTGCTGCACTATTGGAGTGTCAGTAATTGAGGGTGTGCTGCACTATTGGAGTGTCAGTAATTGAGGGTGTGCTGCACTATTGGAGGGTCAGTAATTGAGGTTGTGCTGCACTATTGGAGTGTCAGTAATTGAGGGTGTGCTGCACTATTGGAGGGTCAGTAATTGAGGGTGTGCTGCACTATTGGAGTGTCAGTAATTGAGGGTGTGCAGCATTATTGGGGACTCAGTAATTGAGGGTGTGCTGCACTATTGGAGTGTCAGTAATTGAGGGTGTGCTGCACTATTGGAGTGTCAGTAATTGAGGGTGTGCTGCACTATTGGAGTGTCAGTAATTGAGGGTGTGCTGCAATATTGGAGGGTCAGTAATTGAGGGTGTGCTGCACTATTGGAGTGTCAGTAATTGAGGGTTTGCTGCACTATTGGAGGGTCAGTAATTGAGGGTGTGCTGCACTATTGGAGTGTCAGTAATTGAGGGTGTGTAGCATCATTGGGGACTCAGTAATTGAGGGTGTGCTGCACTATTGGAGTGTCAGTAATTGAGGGTGTGCTGCACTATTGGAGTGTCAGTAATTGAGGGTGTGCTGCACTATTCGAGTATCAGTAATTGAGGGTGTGCTGCACTATTGGAGTGTCAGTAATTGAGGGTGTGCTGCACTATTGGAGTGTCAGTAATTGAGGGTGTGCTGCACTATTATAGTGTCAGTAATTGAGGGTGTGCTGCACTATTGGAGGGTCAGTAATTGAGGGTGAGCTGCACTATTGGAGTGTCAGTAATTGAGGGTGTGCTGCACTATTGGAGTGTCAGTAATTGAGGGTGGGCTGCACTATTGGAGTGTCTGAAATTGTGGGTGTGCTTCTCTATTGGAGTGTCAGAAATTGAGGGTGTGCTGCACAATTGGAGTGTCAGTAATTGAGGGTGTGCTGCACTATTGGAGTGTCAGTAATTGAGGGTGTGCTGCTCGATTGGAGGGTCAGTAATTGAGGGTGTGCTGCACTATTGGAGTGTCAGTAATTGAGGGTGTGCTGCACTATTGGAGGGTCAGTAATTGAGGGTGTGCTGCATTATTGGAGTGTCAGTAATTGAGTGTGTGCTGCAATATTGGAGGGTCACTAATGGAGGGTGTGCTGCACATTTGGTGTGTCAGTAATTGAGGGTGTGCTGCTCTATTGGAGTGTCAGTAAATGAGGGTGTGCTGCACTATTGGGGTGTCAGTAATTGAGGGTGTGCTGCTCTATTGGAGTGTCAGTAAATGAGGGTGTGCTGCACTATTGGAGGATCAGTAATTGAGGGTGTGCTGCACTATTGGAGAGACAATAATTGAGAGTGTGCAGCACTTTTGTAGTGTCATTATTTGATGTTGTGCAGTTTTATTGGAGTTTCAGTAACTGAGGGTGTGCTGCACTATTGGAGTGTCAGTAATTGAGGGTGTGCTGCACTATTGGAGTGTCAGTAATTGAGGGTGTGCTGCACTATTGGAGTGTCAGTAATGGAGGGTGTGCTGCACTATTGGAGTGTCAGTAATTGAGGGTGTGCTGCACTATTGGAGTGTCAGTAATGGAGGGTGTGCTGCACTATTGGAGTGTCAGTAATTGAGGGTGTGCTGCACTATTGGAGTGTCAGTAATTGAGGGTGTGCTGCACTATTGGAGTGTCAGTAATTGAGGGTGTGCTGCACTATTGGAGTGTCAGTAATTGAGGGTGTGCTGCAGTTCTGGAGTGTCAGTAATTGAGGGTGTGCTGCACTATTGGAGTGTCAGTAATTGAGGGTGTGCTGCTCTATTGGAGTGTCAGTAATGGAGGGTGTGCTGCACTATTGGAGTGTCAGTAATTGAGGGTGTGCTGCACTATTGGTGTGACAGTAATTGAGGGTGTGCTGCACTATTGCAAGATTCAGTAATTGAGGGTGTGCTGCACTATTGGAGAGTCAGTAATTGAGGGTGTGCTGCAGTTTTGTTGTGTCAGTAATTGAGGGTGTGCTGCACTATTGGAGTGTCAGTAATTGAGGGTGTGCTGCACTATTGGAGTGTCAGTAATTGAGGGTGTGCTGCACTATTGGAGTGTCAGTAATTGAGGGTGTGCTGCACTATTGGAGTGTCAGTAATTGAGTGCGTTCTGCAGTTTTGTTGTGTCAGTAATTGAGGGTGTGCTGCACTATTGGAGAGTCAGTAATTGAGGGTGTGCTGCACTATTGGAGAGTCAGTAATTGAGGGTGTGCTGCACTATTGGAGTATCAGTAATTGAGTGCGTTGTGCAGTTTTGTTGTGTCAGTAATTGAGGGTGTGCTGCACTATTGGAGTATCAGTAATTGAGTGCGTTGTGCAGTTTTGTTGTGTCAGTAATTGAGGGAGTGCTGCACTATTGGTGTGTCAGTAATTGAGTGTGTGCTGCACTATTGGAGAGTCAGTAATTGAGGGTGTGCTGCACTATTGGAGTGTCAGTAATTGAGGGTGTGCTGCACTATTGGAGTGTCAGTAATTGAGGGTGTGCTGCACTATTGGAGTGTCAGTAATTGAGGGTGTGCTGCACTATTGGAGTGTCAGTAATTGAGGGTGTGCAGCACTATTGGAGTGTAAGTAATTGAGGGAGTGCTGCACTATTGGAGGGTCAGTAATTGAGGGTGTGCTGCACTATTGGAGTGTCAGTAATTGAGGATTTGCTGCACTATTGGAGTGTCAGTAATTGAGGGGATGCTGCACTATTGGAGTGTCAGTAATTGAGGGTGTGCTGCACTATTGGAGAGTCAGTAATTGAATGTGTGCTGCACTATTGGAGTGTCAGTAATTGAATGTGTGCTGCACTATTGGAGTGTCAGTAATTGAGGGTGTGCTGCACTATTGGAGTGTCAGTAATTGAGGGTGTGCTGCACTATTGGAGGGTCAGTAATTGAGGGTGTGCTGCACAATTGGAGTGTCAGTAATTGAGGGTGTGCTGCACTATTGGAGTGTCAGTAATTGAGGGTGTGCTGCACTATTGGAGTGTCAGTAATTGAGGGTGTGCTGCACTATTGGAGTGTCAGTAATTGAGGGTGTGCTGCACTACTGGAGTGTCAGTAATTGAATGTGTGCTGCACTATTGGAGTGTCAGTAATTGAGTGTGTGCTGCAATATTTGAGGGTCACTAATGGAGGATGTGCCGCACATTTGGTGTGTCAGTATTTGAGAGTGTCCTGCTCTATTGGAGTGTCAGTAATTGAGGGTGTGCTGCACTATTGGAGTGTCAGTAATTGAGGGTGTGCTGCACTATTGCAGGGTCAGTAATTGAATGTGTGCTGTACTATTGGAGAGTCAGTAATTGAGGGTGTGCTGCACTATTGCAGGGTCAGTAATTGAATGTGTGCTGTACTATTGGAGAGTCAGTAATTGAGGGTGTGCTGCACTATTGGAGTGTCAGTAATTGAGGGTGTGCTGCACTATTGGAGTGTCAGTAATTGAGGGTGTGCTGCACTATTGGAGTGTCAGTAATTGAGGGTGTGCTGCACTATTGGAGTGTCAGTAATTGAGGGTGTGCTGTACTATTGGAGGGTCAGTATTTGAGGGTGTGCTGCACTATTGGATTGTCAGTAATTGAGGGTGTGCTGCACTATTGCAGTGTCAGTAATTGAGTGTTTCCTGCACTATTGTAGTATCAGCAATTGAGGCTGTGCAGCACTATTGGAGTGTCAGTAATTGAGGGTGTGCTGCACTATTGGAGTGTCAGTAATTGAGGGTGTGCTGCACTATTGGAGGGTCAGTAATTGAGGGTGTGCTGCACTAATGGAGTGTCAGTAATTGAGGGTGTGCTGCACTATTGGAGGGTCAGTAATTGAGGGTTTGCTGCACTATTGGAGGGTCAGTAATTGAGGGTGTGCTGTACTATTGGAGTTTCAGTAATTGAGGGTGTGCTGCACTATTGGAGTGTCAGTAATTGAGGGTGTGCTGCACTATTGGAGGGTCAGTAATTGAGGGTATTCTGTACTATTGGAGAGACAATAATTGAGGGTGAGCAGCACTTTTGTAGTGTCATTATTTGAGGTTGTGCAGCTTTATTGGAGTTTCAGTAACTGAGGGTGTGCTGCACTATTGGAGGGTCAGTAATTGAGGGTGTTATGCACTATTCGAGTGTCAGTAATTGAGGGTGTGCTGCAGTTTTTGAGTCAGTAATTGAGGGTGTGCTGCACTATTGGAGTGTCAGTAATTGAAGGTGTGCTGCACTATTGGAGTGTCAGTAATTGAAGGTGTGCTGCTCTATTGGAGTGTCAGTAATTGAGGGTGTGCTGCACTATTGGAGTGTCAGTAATTGAAGGTGTGCTGCACTATTGGAGTGTCAGTAATTGAAGGTGTGCTGCACTATTGGAGTGTCAGTAATTGAGGGTGTGCTGCACTATTGGAGAGTCAGTAATTGAGGGTGTGCTGCACTATTGGAGTGTCAGTAATTGAGGGTGTGCTGCACTATTGGAGTGTCAGTAATTGAGTGTGTGCTGCACTATTGGAGTGTCAGTAATTGAAGGTGTGCTGCACTATTGGAGTGTCAGTAATTGAAGGTGTGCTGCACTATTGGAGAGTCAGTAATTGAGGGTGTGCTGCACTATTGGAGTGTCAGTAATTGAGGGTGTGCTGCACTATTGGAGTGCCAGTAATTGAGGGTGTGCTGCACTATTGGAGTGTCAGTAATTGAGGGTGTGCTGCACTATTGGAGTGTCAGTAATTGAGGGTGTGCTGCACTATTGGAGTGTCAGTAATTGAGGGTGTGCTGCACTATTGGAGAGTCAGTAATTGAGGGTGTGCTGCACTATTGGAGGGTCAGTAATTGAGGGTGTTATGCACTATTCGAGTGTCAGTAATTGAGGGTGTGCTGCAGTTTTTGAGTCAGTAATTGAGGGTGTGCTGCACTATTGGAGTGTCAGTAATTGAAGGTGTGCTGCACTATTGGAGTGTCAGTAATTGAGGGTGTGCTGCACTATTGGAGAGTCAGTAATTGAGGGTGTGCTGCACTATTGGAGTGTCAGTAATTGAGGGTGTGCTGCACTATTGGAGTGTCAGTAATTGAGTGTGTGCTGCACTATTGGAGTGTCAGTAATTGAAGGTGTGCTGCACTATTGGAGTGTCAGTAATTGAAGGTGTGCTGCACTATTGGAGTGTCAGTAATTGAGGGTGTGCTGCACTATTGGAGAGTCAGTAATTGAGGGTGTGCTGCACTATTGGAGTGTCAGTAATTGAGGGTGTGCTGCACTATTGGAGTGTCAGTAATTGAGTGTGTGCTGCACTATTGGAGTGTCAGTAATTGAAGGTGTGCTGCACTATTGGAGAGTCAGTAATTGAAGGTGTGCTGCACTATTGGAGTGTCAGTAATTGAAGGTGTGCTGCACTATTGGAGAGTCAGTAATTGAGGGTGTGCTGCACTATTGGAGAGTCAGTAATTGAGGGTGTGCTGCACTATTGGAGTGTCAGTAATTGAGGGTGTGCTGCACTATTGGAGTGTCAGTAATTGAGGGTGTGCTGCACTATTGGAGAGTCAGTAATTGAGGGTGTGCTGCACTATTGGAGTGTCAGTAATTGAGGGTGTGCTGCACTATTGGAGTGCCAGTAATTGAGGGTGTGCTGCACTATTGGAGTGTCAGTAATTGAGGGTGTGCTGCACTATTGGAGTGTCAGTAATTGAGGGTGTGCTGCACTATTGGAGTGTCAGTAATTGAGGGTGTGCTGCACTATTGGAGTGTCAGTAATTGAGGGTGTGCTGCACTATTGGAGTGTCAGTAATTGAGGGTGTGCTGCACTATTGGAGTGTCAGTAATTGAGGGTGTGCTGCACTATTGGAGTGTCAGTAATTGAGGGTGTGCTGTACTATTGGAGGGTCAGTATTTGAGGGTGTGCTGCACTATTGGATTGTCAGTAATTGAGGGTGTGCTGCACTATTGTAGTATCAGCAATTGAGGCTGTGCAGCACTATTGGAGTGTCAGTAATTGAGGGTGTGCTGCACTATTGGAGTGTCAGTAATTGAGGGTGTGCTGCACTATTGGAGGGTCAGTAATTGAGGGTGTGCTGCACTAATGGAGTGTCAGTAATTGAGGGTGTGCTGCACTATTGGAGGGTCAGTAATTGAGGGTTTGCTGCACTATTGGAGGGTCAGTAATTGAGGGTGTGCTGCACTATTGGAGTTTCAGTAATTGAGGGTGTGCTGCACTATTGGAGTGTCAGTAATTGAGGGTGTGCTGCACTATTGGAGGGTCAGTAATTGAGGGTATTCTGTACTATTGGAGAGACAATAATTGAGGGTGAGCAGCACTTTTGTAGTGTCATTATTTGAGGTTGTGCAGCTTTATTGGAGTTTCAGTAACTGAGGGTGTGCTGCACTATTGGAGGGTCAGTAATTGAGGGTGTTATGCACTATTCGAGTGTCAGTAATTGAGGGTGTGCTGCAGTTTTGGAGTGTCAGTAATTGAGGGTGTGCTGCCCTATTCGAGTGTCAGTAGTTGAGGGTGTGCTGCAGTTTTTGAGTCAGTAATTGAGGGTGTGCTGCACTATTGGTGTGTCATTGATTGAGGGTGTGCTGCACTATGGGAGTGTCAGTAATTGAGGGTGTGCTGCACTATTGGAGTGTCAGTAATTGAGGGTGTGCTGCACTATTGGAGTGTCAGTCATTGAGAGTGTGCTGCACTATTGAAGGTTCAGTAATTGAGGGTGTGCTGCACTATTGAAGGGTCAGTAATTGAGGGTGTGTTGCACTATTGGAGTGTCAGTAATTGAGGGTGAGCTGCACTATTGGAGTGTCAGTAATTGAGGGTGTGCTGCACTATTGCAGTGTCAGTAATTGAGGGTGTGCTGCACTATTGGAGAGTCAGTAATTGAGGGTGTGCTGCACTATTGCAGTGTCAGTAATTGAGGGTGAGCTGCACTACTGGAGAGTCAGTAATTGAGGGTGTGCTGCACTATTGGAGTGTCAGTAATTGAGGGTGTGCTGCACTATTGCAGTGTCAGTAATTGAGGGTGTGCTGCACTATTGCAGTGTCAGTAATTGAGGGTGTGCTGCACTATTGGAGAGTCAGTAATTGAGGGTGTGCTGCACTATTGGAGTGTCAGTAATTGAGGGTGTGCTGCACTATTGCAGTGTCAGTAATTGAGGGTGTGCTGCACTATTGGAGTGTCAGTAATTGAGGGTGTGCTGCACTATTGGAGTGTCAGTAATTGAGGGTGTGCTGCACAATTGGAGTGTCAGTAATTGAGGGTGTGCTGCACTATTGGAGTGTCAGTAATTGAGGGTGTGCTGCGCTATTGGAGTGTCAGTAATTGAGGGTGTGCTGCACTATTGGAGTGTCAGTAATTGAGGGTGTGCTGCTCGATTGGAGGGTCAGTAATTGAGGGTGTGTTGCACTCTCTACTCCTCTCGTCGCCTCTCTCCTCTCCTCTAGTCTCCTCTCCTCTTCTCTCCCTGTCCTCTCCCTGTCCTCTCCTCTCCATCTCCTCTTTTGTCCTCACCTCCCACTCTCCCTCTCCACTTCCTCTACTCTCCTCTCCACTCATTCCCCTACGCTCCCCCTCCGTCTCCTGTAGCTCTCCTCTGCCTCTGATCTCCTCTCCTCTCATCACCCTCTCACTCTCCTCTGCTCTCCTCTCCTCTCCCTCTCTCCCTCTTCACCACCTCTCCTCATCATCTCCTATCTCTCTCCTCTCCCTCTCCTCTCTTCTCCTTCCTCTAATTTTTCTCTCCCTCTCGCTCTCCTCTCCCTCACCCTCTCCTCTCCTCCCCTCTCCTCTCCTCTCCTATCCGCTCCTCTCCTCTCCTCTCCTCTCCTCTCCCACTCCTCTCCCTCTCCACTCCCTCTCCACTCCCTCTCCTCTCCCTCTCCACTCCCTCTCCACTCACACTCCTCTCATCTCCTCTCCCTCTCCTCTCCTCTCCCGTCCCTCCTTTTCTCCCTCTCCCTTTCCTTTCCTTTGCTCCCCTCTCCTCGCCTCTCCTCTCCTCTCCTCTGCTCTGCTCACCCTCTCCCTCTGCTCTCCCTCTCCCTCTCCTCTCCCCCTCCCCTCCTCTCCTCTCCCTCTCCTCTCCCCCTCCCTTTCCTCTCCTCTCCCTCTGTTCTCCCTCTCCTCTCCTCTCCCTCTCCTCTCCCTCTCTTCTCCCTCTCCTCTCCCTCTCCTCTCAGTCCCCCTCGTTCCACCTCCACCTCTCCACTCCCTCTCCTCTCCTCTCCCTCTCCTCACCTCTCTTCTCTTCTCTTCTCCTCTCCTCTCCTCTCATCTACTGTTCCTCGACCCTCTCTCCCTCTCCTCTTCCCTCCCTCTCCACTCCCTCTCCTCTCCTCTCCTCTCATCTACTGTTCCTCGACCCTCTCTCCCTCTCCTCTTCCCTCCCTCTCCGCTCCCTCTCCTCTCCCGCTCCTCTCACTCTCCCTCTCCACTCCTCTCTCTCAGCTTTGCCCGCCTCTCCTCTTCCCTCCGTCTCCTCTCCCCCTCTCTCCTCTCCCGCTCCACTCCACTGCTCTCACTCTACTCTCCCTCTCCTCTCCATCACCCTCACCCTCACCCTCTCACTCTCCCTCTCCCTCTCCCTCTCCCTCTCGCTCTCCCTCTCCCTCTCCCTCTCCCTCTCCTCTCCGCTCCCACTGCTCTCCCTCTCCTCTCACATCACCCTCACCCTCTCCCTCTCCCTCTCCCCGCCCACTCTCACTCTCACTCTCACTCTCACTCTCACTCTCCCTCTCCCTCTCCCTCTCCCGCCCACTCCACACTCTCCCTCTCCCTCTCACTCTCACTCTCACTCTCACTCTCACTCTCCCTCTCCCTCTCCCTCTCTCCCGCCCACTCTCACTCTCACTCTCACTCTCACTCTCACTCTCACTCTCACTCTCCCTCTCCCTCTCCCTCTCCCGCCCACTCTCACTCTCACTCTCACTCTCCCTCTCCCTCTCCCTCTCCCGCCCACTCTCACTCTCACTCTCACTCTCACTCTCCCTCTCCCTCTCCCTCTCCCTCTCCCTCTCACTCTCACTCTCACTCTCACTCTCACTCTCACTCTCACTCTCCCTCTCCCTCTCCCTCTCCTCTCCTCTCCTCCTCTCTCCTCCTCTCTCATCCTCTCTTCTCTCTCCTCTCCCTCTCCCCCTCCCCCGCCCTCTCCCCTCTTCTCTTCTCCTCTCCTCTCTTTTCTTCTCTTTTCTCCTCTGCTCTCCCTCTCCTCTCCTCTCCATTTCCTCACCTCTCCCTCTCCTCTCCCTCTCCACTCCCTCACCTCTCCTCTCCTTTCCTCTCCTTCTCCACTCCTCTCATCTCCTCACCGCTCCTTCTCCTCTCCTCTCCATTCCTCTCATCTCCCCCTCCTCTCCTCTCCTCTGCTCTCCTCTCCTCTCCTGTCCTCTCCATACGCTCTCCTCTCTCTCTCCTCTCCTCTCCTCTCCATCTCCTCACCTCTCCCTCTCCTCTCCCTCTCCACTCTCCCTCCACTCGTTCCCTCGCCCTCTCCTTTCCCTCTCCTCTTCTCTCCTCTCACCATCCTCTCCCTCTCCTCTCCACTCCCGCTCCTCTGCTCTCCTATCTCCTCTCCTCTCCCCCTCCTCTCCGCTCCTCTCCTCTCACTCTCCTCTGATCTCCACTCCTCTCCTCTCCTTCTCACCCTCCCCCTCCCTCTCCCCTCTTCTCTTCGCTTCTCTTCTCTTCTCTTTTCTCTTCTCCTCTCCCTCTCCTCTCCCTCTCCACTCCCTCTCCACTCGTCCCCTCCCCCTCTCGTTTACCTCTCCTCTCCTCTGCTCTCCTTTCCTCTCTCTCCGTCTCCTCCGTCTCCTCTACCTCTCCCTCTCCCTCTCCCCCTCCCTCTCCCCTATTCTCTTCTCTTCTCTTCTCTTCTCCTGTCATCTCCTCTCCCCTCAGCTACTCTACCTCTTCTCTCCTCTCCCGCTCCTCTCCTCTCCTCTCCTCTCCTCTCCATCTCCTCACCTCTCCCTCTCCTCTCCCTCTCCACTCCCTCTCCACTTGTCCCCTCGCCCTCTCCTTTCCCTCTCCTCTTCTCTCCTCTCACCGTCCTCTCCCTCTCCTCTCCACTCCCTCTCCTCTCCTTTCCTCTCCTCTCCACTCCTCTTATCTCCTCTCCTCTACTCTCCCTCTCCCCTCCCTCTACCCCTCCCCCTCCCCCTCCCTCTTCTCTTCTCTTCTCCTCTCCTCTCCCTCTCCTCTACTCTCCTCTCCATCTCCTCAACTCTCCCTCTCCTCTCCCTCTCCACTCCCTCTCCGCTCGTCCCCTCGCCCTCTCCTTTACCTCTCCTCTTCTCTCCTCTCGCCGTCCTCTCCCTCTCCTCTCCACTCCCTCTCCTCTCCTCTCCCTCTCCTCTCCCTCTCCTCTCCCTCTCCTCTCCCCCTCCTCTCCTCTACTGTCCTCTCCTCTCCCTTTCCTCTCTTCTCCTGTCCCTCTCCTCACCCCCTCCTTGCCTCTCCTCTCCTCTCC
>NW_027598748.1:0-37299 GCF_964194155.1 Cetorhinus maximus
GGGGACTGATCCCCACATCCCCGCTCGGAGCAGTGACAGAGACAGAGAGACAGAGAGAGATAAACTGGGGACTGATCCCCACATCCCCGCTCGGAGCAGTGACAGAGACAGAGAGACACAGAGAGATAAACTGGGGATTGATCCCCACATCCCCGCTCAGAGCAGTGACAGAGACAGAGAGACAGAGAGAGATAAACTGGAGACTGATCCCCACATCCCAGCTCGGAGCAGTGACAGAGACAGAGACAGAGAGAGATAAACTGGGGACTGATCCCCACATCCCCGCTCGGAGCAGTGACAGAGACAGAGACAGAGAGAGATAAACTGGGGACTGATCCCCACATCCCCGCTCGGAGCAGTGACAGAGACAGAGAGAGATAAACTGGGGACTGATCCCCACATCCCCGCTCGGAGCAGAGACAGAGACAGAGAGAGATAAACTGGGGACTGATCCCCACATCCCCGCTCGGAGCAGTGACAGAGACAGAGAGAGATAAACTGGGGACTGATCCCCACATCCCCGCTCGGAGCAGAGACAGAAACAGAGAGAGATAAACTGGGGACTGATCCCCACATCCCCGCTCGGAGCAGAGACAGAGACAGAGAGACAGATAGAGATAAACTGGGGACTGATACCCACATCCCCGCTCGGAGCAGTGACAGAGACAGAGAGACAGAGAGAGATAAACTGGGGACTGATCCCCACATCCCCGCTCGGAGCAGAGACAGAGACAGAGAGACAGAGAGAGATAAACTGCGGACTGATCCCCACATCCCCGCTCGGAGCAGTGACAGAGACAGAGAGACAGAGAGAGATAAACTGGGGACTGATCCCCACATCCCCGCTCGGAGCAGTGACAGAGACAGAGAGAGATAAACTGGGGACTGATTCCCACATCCCCGCTCGGAGCAGTGACAGAGACCGCGAGACAGAGACAGATAAACTGGGGACTGATCCCCACATCCCCGCTCGGAGCAGAGATAGAGACAGACACAGAGACAGAGAGAGATAAACTGGGGACTGATCCCCACATCCCCGCTCGGAGCAGTGACAGAGACAGAGAGACAGAGAGAGATAAACTGGGGACTGATCCCCACATCCCCGCTCGGAGCAGCGACAGAGACAGAGAGACAGAGAGAGATAAACTGGGGACTGATCCCCACATCCCCGCTCGGAGCAGTGACAGAGACAGAGAGAGATAAACTGGGGACTGATCCCCACATCCCAGCTCGGAGCAGAGACAGAGACAGAGAGAAAGAGAGAGATAAACTGGGGACTGATCCCCACATCCCCGCTCGGAGCAGTGACAGAGACAGAGAGAGATAAACTGGGGACTGATCCCCACATCCCCGCTCGGAGCAGAGACAGAGACAGAGAGACGGAGAGAGATAAACTGGGGACTGATCCCCACATCCCCGCTCGGAGCAGTGACAGAGACAGAGACAGAGAGACAGAGAGTGATAAACTGGGGACTGATCCCCCACATCCCCGCTCGGAGCAGTGACAGAGACAGAGAGACAGAGAGAGATAAACTGGGGACTGATCCCCCACATCCCCGCTCGGAGCAGTGACAGAGAGGCAGAGACAGATATACTGGGGACTGATCCCCACATCCCCGCTCGGAGCAGTGACAGAGACAGAGACAGAGAGAGATAAACTGGGGACTGATCCCCACATCCCCGTGTGGAGCAGTGACAGAGACAGAGACAGAGAGACAGAGAGTGATAAACTGGGGACTGATCCCCCACATCCCCGCTCGGAGCAGTGACAGAGACAGAGAGACAGAGAGAGATAAACTGGGGACTGATCCCCCACATCCCCGCTCGGAGCAGTGACAGAGAGGCAGAGACAGATAAACTGGGGACTGATCCCCACATCCCCGCTCGGAGCAGTGACAGAGACAGAGAGAGATAAACTGGGGACTGATCCCCACATCCCCGCTCGGAGCAGTGACAGAGACAGAGAGAGATAAACTGGGGACTGATCCCCAGATCCCCGCTCGGAGCAGAGACAGAGACAGAGAGACAGAGAGAGATAAACTGGGGACTGATCCCCACATCCCCGCTCGGAGCAGTGACAGAGACAGAGACAGAGACAGAGAGAGATAAACTGGGGACTGATCCCCACATCCCCGCTCGGAGCAGTGACAGAGACAGAGACAGAGACAGAGAGAGATAAACTGGGGACTGATCCCCCACATCCCCGCTCGGAGCAGTGACAGAGACAGAGTGAGATAAACTGGGGACTGATCCCCACATCCCCGCTCGGAGCAGTGACAGAGACAGAGACAGAGACAGAGAGAGATAAACTGGGGATTGATCCCCCACTTCCCCGCTCGGCGCAGTGACAGAGACAGAGACAGAGAGAGATAAACTGGGGACTGATCCCCACATCCCCGCTCGGAGCAGAGACAGAGACAGAGAGACAGAGAGAGATAAACTGGGGACTGATCCCCACATCCCCACTCGGAGCAGTGACAGAGACAGAGAGACAGAGAGAGGGATAAACTGGGGACTGATCCCCACATCCCCGCTCGGAGCAGTGACAGAGACAGAGAGACAGAGAGAGGGATAAACTGGGGACTGATCCCCACATCCCCGCTCGGAGCAGTGACAGAGACAGAGACAGAGAGAGATAAACTGGGGACTGATCCCCACATCCCCGCTCGGAGCAGTGACAGAGACAGAGAGAGAGAGACAAAGAGAGATAAACTGGGGACTGATCCCCACATCCCCGCTCGGAGCAGTGACAGAGACAGAGACAGAGACAGAGAGAGATAAACTGGGGACTGATACCCACATCCCCGCTCGGAGCAGAGACAGAGACAGAGAGACAGAGAGAGATAAACTGGGGACTGATCCCCACATCCCCGCTCGGAGCAGTGACAGAGACAGAGAGACAGAGAGGGATAAACTGGTGACTGATCCCCACATCCCCGCTCGGAGCAGTGACAGAGACAGAGAGACAGAGAGAGATAAACTGGGGACTGATCCCCCACATCCCCGCTCGGAGCAGTGACAGAGACAGAGAGACAGAGAGAGATAAACTGGGGACTGATCCCCACATCCCCGCTCGGAGCAGTGACAGAGACAGAGAGAGATAAACTGGGGACTGATCCCCACATCCCCGCTCGGAGCAGTGACAGAGACAGAGAGACAGAGAGAGACAAACTGGGGACTGATCCCCCACATCCCCGTTCAGAGCAGTGACAGAGACAGAGAGACGGAGAGAGACAAACTGGGGACTGATCCCCCACATCCCCGCTCGGAGCAGTGACAGAGACAGAGAGAGATAAACTGGGGACTGATCCCCCACATCCCCGCTCAGAGCAGTGACAGAGACAGAGACAGAGAGAGATAAACTGGGGACTGATCCCCACATCCCCGCTCGGAGCAGTGACAGAGACAGAGACAGAGAGAGATAAACTGGGGACTGATCCCCACATCCCCGTGTGGAGCAGTGACAGAGACAGAGACAGAGAGAGATAAACTGGAGACTGATCCCCACATCCCCGCTCGGAGCAGTGACAGAGACAGAGAGACCGAGAGAGATAAACTGGGGACTGATCCCCACATCCCCGCTCGGAGCAGTGACAGATACAGAGAGACAGAGAGAGATAAACTGGGGACTGATCCCCCACATCCCCGCTCGGAGCAGTGACAGAGACAGAGAGACAGAGAGAGATAAACTGGGGACTGATCCCCCACATCCCCGCTCGGAGCAGTGACAGAGACAGAGAGAGATAAACTGGGGACTGATCCCCACATCCCCGCTCGGAGCAGTGACAATGACAGAGACAGAGAGAGATAAACTGGGGACTGATCCCCACATCCCCGCTCGGAGCAGTGACAGAGACAGAGTCAGAGACAGAGAGAGATAAACTGGGACTGATCCCCACATCCCCGCTCGGAGCAGTGACAGAGACAGAGAGACAGAGAGAGATAAACTGGGGACTGATCCCCACATCCCCGCTCGGAGCAGCGACAGAGACAGAGAGACAGAGAGAGATAAACTGGGGACTGATCCCCCACATCCCCGCTCGGAGCAGTGACAGAGACAGAGAGACAGAGAGAGGGAAAAACTGGGGACTGATCCCCACATCCCCGCTCGGAGCAGTGACAGAGACAGAGACAGAGAGACAGAGAGAGATAAACTGGGGACTGATCCCCCACATCCCCGCTCGGAGCAGTGACAGAGACAGAGAGACAGAGAGAGATAAACTGGGGACTGATCCCCACATCCCCGCTCGGAGCAGTGACAGAGACAGAGACAGAGACAGAGAGAGATAAACTGGGGACTGATCCCCACATCCCCGCTCGGAGCAGTGACAGAGACAGAGAGACAGAGAGAGATAAACTGGGGACTGTTCCCCACATCCCCGCTCGGAGCAGAGACAGAGACAGAGAGACAGAGAGAGATAAACTGGTGACTGATCCCCACATCCCCGCTCGGAGCAGCGACAGAGACAGAGAGACAGAGAGAGATAAACTGGGGACTGATCCCCCACATCCCCGCTCGGAGCAGTGACAGAGACAGAGACAGAGACAGAGAGAGATAAACTGGGGACTGATCCCCACATCCCCGCTCGGAGCAGTGACAGAGACAGAGACAGAGAGACAGAGAGAGATAAACTGGGGACTGATCCCCACATCCCCGCTCGGAGCAGTGACAGAGACAGAGAGACAGAGAGAGATAAACTGGGGACTGATCCCCACATCCCCGCTCGGAGCAGTGACAGAGACAGAGACAGAGACAGAGAGAGATAAACTGGGGACTGATCCCCACATCCCCGCTCGGAGCAGTGACAGAGACAGAGAGACAGAGAGAGATAAACTGGGGACTGATCCCCACATCCCCGCTCGGAGCAGAGACAGAGACAGAGAGACAGAGAGAGATAAACTGGGGACTGATCCCCACATCCCCGCTCGGAGCAGAGACAGAGACAGAGAGACAGAGAGAGATAAACTGGGGACTGTTCCCCACATCCCCGCTCGGAGCAGAGACAGAGACAGAGAGACAGAGAGAGATAAACTGGGGACTGATCCCCACATCCCCGCTCGGAGCAGCGACAGAGACAGAGAGACAGAGAGAGATAAACTGGGGACTCATCCCCCACATCCCCGCTCGGAGCAGAGACAGAGACAGAGAGACAGAGAGAGGGAAAAACTGGGGACTGATCACCACTTCCCCGCTCGGAGCAGTGACAGAGACAGAGAGAGATAAACTGGTGACTGATCCCCACATCCCCGCTCGGAGCAGTGACAGAGACAGAGACAGAGAGAGATAAACTGGGGACTGATCCCCACATCCCCGCTCGGAGCAGTGACAGAGACAGAGAGACAGAGAGAGATAAACTGGTGACTGATCCCCACATCCCCGCTCGGAGCAGAGACAGAGACAGAGAGAGATAAACTGGTGACTGATCCCCACATCCCCGCTCGGAGCAGTGACAGAGACAGAGACAGAGAGAGATAAACTGGGGACTGATCCCCACATCCCCGCTCGGAGCAGTGACAGAGACAGAGAGACCGAGAGAGATAAACTGGGGACTGATCCCCACATCCCCGCTCGGAGCAGTGACAGAGACAGAGAGACAGAGAGAGATAAACTGGGGACTGATCCCCCACATCCCCGCTCGGAGCAGAGACAGAGACAGAGAGACAGAGAGAGATAAACTGGGGACTGATCCCCACATCCCCACTCAGAGCAGTGACAGAGACAGAGAGAGATAAACTGGGGACTGATCCCCACATCCCCGCTCGGAGCAGTGACAGAGACAGAGAGAGATAAACTGGGGACTGATCCCCACATCCCCGCTCGGAGCAGTGACAGAGACAGAGAGAGATAAACTGGGGACTGATCCCCACATCCCCGCTCGGAGCAGAGACAGAGACAGAGACAGAGACAGAGAGAGATAAACTGGGGACTGATCCCCACATCCCCGCTCGGAGCAGTGACAGAGACAGAGAGACAGAGAGAGATAAACTGGGGACTGATCCCCACATCCCCGCTCGGAGCAGTGACAGAGACAGAGAGACAGAGAGAGATAAACTGGGGACTGATCCCCACATCCCCGCTCGGAGCAGTGACAGAGACAGAGAGACAGAGAGAGATAAACTGGGGACTGATCCCCCACATCCCCGCTCGGAGCAGTGACAGAGACAGAGAGACATAGAGAGATAAACTGGGGACTGATCCCCACATCCCCGCTCGGAGCAGTGACAGAGACAGAGACAGAGAGAGATAAACTGGGGACTGATCCCCACATCCCCGTGTGGAGCAGTGACAGAGACAGAGAGACAGAGAGAGATAAACTGGGGACTGATCCCCACATCCCCGCTCGGAGCAGTGACAGAGACAGAGACAGAGAGAGATAAACTGGGGACTGATCCCCACATCCCCGCTCGGAGCAGTGACAGAGACAGAGAGACACAGAGAGATAAACTGGGGATTGATCCCCACATCCCCGCTCAGAGCAGTGACAGAGACAGAGAGACAGAGAGAGATAAACTGGAGACTGATCCCCACATCCCCGCTCGGAGCAGTGACAGAGACAGAGACAGAGAGAGATAAACTGGGGACTGATCCCCACATCCCCGCTCGGAGCAGTGACAGAGACAGAGACAGAGAGAGATAAACTGGGGACTGATCCCCACATCCCCGCTCGGAGCAGTGACAGAGACAGAGAGAGATAAACTGGGGACTGATCCCCACATCCCCGCTCGGAGCAGAGACAGAGACAGAGAGAGATAAACTGGGGACTGATCCCCACATCCCCGCTCGGAGCAGTGACAGAGACAGAGAGAGATAAACTGGGGACTGATCCCCACATCCCCGCTCGGAGCAGAGACAGAAACAGAGAGAGATAAACTGGGGACTGATCCCCACATCCCCGCTCGGAGCAGAGACAGAGACAGAGAGACAGATAGAGATAAACTGGGGACTGATACCCACATCCCCGCTCGGAGCAGTGACAGAGACAGAGAGACAGAGAGAGATAAACTGGGGACTGATCCCCACATCCCCGCTCGGAGCAGAGACAGAGACAGAGAGACAGAGAGAGATAAACTGCGGACTGATCCCCACATCCCCGCTCGGAGCAGTGACAGAGACAGAGAGAGATAAACTGGGGACTGATCCCCACATCCCCGCTCGGAGCAGTGACAGAGACCGCGAGACAGAGACAGATAAACTGGGGACTGATCCCCACATCCCCGCTCGGAGCAGAGATAGAGACAGACACAGAGACAGAGAGAGATAAACTGGGGACTGATCCCCACATCCCCGCTCGGAGCAGTGACAGAGACAGAGAGACAGAGAGAGATAAACTGGGGACTGATCCCCACATCCCCGCTCGGAGCAGTGACAGAGACAGAGAGAGATAAACTGGGGACTGATCCCCACATCCCAGCTCGGAGCAGAGACAGAGACAGAGAGAAAGAGAGAGATAAACTGGGGACTGATCCCCACATCCCCGCTCGGAGCAGTGACAGAGACAGAGAGAGATAAACTGGGGACTGATCCCCACATCCCCGCTCGGAGCAGAGACAGAGACAGAGAGACGGAGAGAGATAAACTGGGGACTGATCCCCACATCCCCGCTCGGAGCAGTGACAGAGACAGAGACAGAGAGACAGAGAGTGATAAACTGGGGACTGATCCCCCACATCCCCGCTCGGAGCAGTGACAGAGACAGAGAGACAGAGAGAGATAAACTGGGGACTGATCCCCCACATCCCCGCTCGGAGCAGTGACAGAGAGGCAGAGACAGATATACTGGGGACTGATCCCCACATCCCCGCTCGGAGCAGTGACAGAGACAGAGACAGAGAGAGATAAACTGGGGACTGATCCCCACATCCCCGTGTGGAGCAGTGACAGAGACAGAGACAGAGAGACAGAGAGTGATAAACTGGGGACTGATCCCCCACATCCCCGCTCGGAGCAGTGACAGAGACAGAGAGACAGAGAGAGATAAACTGGGGACTGATCCCCCACATCCCCGCTCGGAGCAGTGACAGAGACAGAGAGACAGAGAGAGATAAACTGGGGACTGATCCCCCACATCCCCGCTCGGAGCAGTGACAGAGACAGAGAGAGATAAACTGGGGACTGATCCCCCACATCCCCGCTCGGAGCAGTGACAGAGACAGAGACAGAGAGAGATAAACTGGGGACTGATCCCCACATCCCCGCTCGGAGCAGTGACAGAGACAGAGAGAGATAAACTGGGGACTGATCCCCACATCCCCGCTCGGAGCAGTGACAGAGACAGAGAGAGATAAACTGGGGACTGATCCCCAGATCCCCGCTCGGAGCAGAGACAGAGACAGAGAGACAGAGAGAGATAAACTGGGGACTGATCCCCACATCCCCGCTCGGAGCAGTGACAGAGACAGAGACAGAGACAGAGAGAGATAAACTGGGGACTGATCCCCACATCCCCGCTCGGAGCAGTGACAGAGACAGAGACAGAGAGAGATAAACTGGGGACTGATCCCCCACATCCCCGCTCGGAGCAGTGACAGAGACAGAGTGAGATAAACTGGGGACTGATCCCCACATCCCCGCTCGGAGCAGTGACAGAGACAGAGACAGAGACAGAGAGAGATAAACTGGGGATTGATCCCCCACTTCCCCGCTCGGCGCAGTGACAGAGACAGAGACAGAGAGAGATAAACTGGGGACTGATCCCCACATCCCCGCTCGGAGCAGAGACAGAGACAGAGAGACAGAGAGAGATAAACTGGGGACTGATCCCCACATCCCCACTCGGAGCAGTGACAGAGACAGAGAGACAGAGAGAGGGATAAACTGGGGACTGATCCCCACATCCCCGCTCGGAGCAGTGACAGAGACAGAGAGACAGAGAGAGGGATAAACTGGGGACTGATCCCCACATCCCCGCTCGGAGCAGTGACAGAGACAGAGACAGAGAGAGATAAACTGGGGACTGATCCCCACATCCCCGCTCGGAGCAGTGACAGAGACAGAGAGAGAGAGACAAAGAGAGATAAACTGGGGACTGATCCCCACATCCCCGCTCGGAGCAGTGACAGAGACAGAGACAGAGACAGAGAGAGATAAACTGGGGACTGATACCCACATCCCCGCTCGGAGCAGAGACAGAGACAGAGAGACAGAGAGAGATAAACTGGGGACTGATCCCCACATCCCCGCTCGGAGCAGTGACAGAGACAGAGAGACAGAGAGGGATAAACTGGTGACTGATCCCCACATCCCCGCTCGGAGCAGTGACAGAGACAGAGAGACAGAGAGAGATAAACTGGGGACGGATCCCCCACATCCCCGCTCGGAGCAGTGACAGAGACAGAGAGACAGAGAGAGATAAATTGGGGACTGATCCCCACATCCCCGCTCGGAGCAGTGACAGAGACAGAGAGACAGAGAGAGACAAACTGGGGACTGATCCCCCACATCCCCGTTCAGAGCAGTGACAGAGACAGAGAGACGGAGAGAGACAAACTGGGGACTGATCCCCCACATCCCCGCTCGGAGCAGTGACAGAGACAGAGAGACAGAGAGAGACAAACTGGGGACTCATCCCCCACATCCCCGCTCGGAGCAGTGACAGAGACAGAGAGACAGAGAGAGGGAAAAACTGGGGACTGATCCCCACTTCCCCGCTCGGAGCAGTGACAGAGACAGAGACAGAGAGAGATAAACTGGGGACTGATCCCCACATCCCCGCTCGGAGCAGTGACAGAGACAGAGAGACAGAGAGAGATAAACTGGTGACTGATCCCCACATCCCCGCTCGGAGCAGAGACAGAGACAGAGAGAGATAAACTGGTGACTGATCCCCACATCCCCGCTCGGAGCAGTGACAGAGACAGAGACAGAGAGAGATAAACTGGGGACTGATCCCCACATCCCCGCTCGGAGCAGTGACAGAGACAGAGAGACCGAGAGAGATAAACTGGGGACTGATCCCCACATCCCCGCTCGGAGCAGTGACAGAGACAGAGAGACAGAGAGAGATAAACTGGGGACTGATCCCCCACATCCCCGCTCGGAGCAGAGACAGAGACAGAGAGACAGAGAGAGATAAACTGGGGACTGATCCCCACATCCCCACTCAGAGCAGTGACAGAGACAGAGAGAGATAAACTGGGGACTGATCCCCACATCCCCGCTCGGAGCAGTGACAGAGACAGAGAGAGATAAACTGGGGACTGATCCCCACATCCCCGCTCGGAGCAGTGACAGAGACAGAGAGAGATAAACTGGGGACTGATCCCCACATCCCCGCTCGGAGCAGAGACAGAGACAGAGACAGAGACAGAGAGAGATAAACTGGGGACTGATCCCCACATCCCCGCTCGGAGCAGTGACAGAGACAGAGAGACAGAGAGAGATAAACTGGGGACTGATCCCCCACATCCCCGCTCGGAGCAGTGACAGAGACAGAGAGACATAGAGAGATAAACTGGGGACTGATCCCCACATCCCCGCTCGGAGCAGTGACAGAGACAGAGACAGAGAGAGATAAACTGGGGACTGATCCCCACATCCCCGCTCGGAGCAGTGACAGAGACAGAGAGACATAGAGAGATAAACTGGGGACTGATCCCCACATCCCCGTGTGGAGCAGTGACAGAGACAGAGAGAGATATACTGGGGACTGATCCCCACATCCCCGCTCGGAGCAGTGACAGAGACAGAGAGACAGAGAGAGATAAACTGGGGACTGATCCCCACATCCCCGCTCGGAGCAGTGACAGAGACAGAGACAGAGAGAGATAAACTGGGGACTGATCCCCACATCCCCGCTCGGAGCAGTGACAGAGACAGAGAGACACAGAGAGATAAACTGGGGATTGATCCCCACATCCCCGCTCAGAGCAGTGACAGAGACAGAGAGACAGAGAGAGATAAACTGGAGACTGATCCCCACATCCCCGCTCGGAGCAGTGACAGAGACAGAGACAGAGAGAGATAAACTGGGGACTGATCCCCACATCCCCGCTCGGAGCAGTGACAGAGACAGAGACAGAGAGAGATAAACTGGGGACTGATCCCCACATCCCCGCTCGGAGCAGTGACAGAGACAGAGACAGAGAGAGATAAACTGGGGACTGATCCCCACATCCCCGCTCGGAGCAGTGACAGAGACAGAGACAGAGAGAGATAAACTGGGGACTGATCCCCACATCCCCGCTCGGAGCAGTGACAGAGACAGAGACAGAGAGAGATAAACTGGGGACTGATCCCCACATCCCCGCTCGGAGCAGAGACAGAGACAGAGAGGGATAAACTGGGGACTGATCCCCACATCCCCGCTCGGAGCAGTGACAGAGACAGAGAGAGAGAGACAAAGAGAGATAAACTGGGGACTGATCCCCACATCCCCGCTCGGAGCAGTGACAGAGACAGAGACAGAGACAGAGAGAGATAAACTGGGGACTGATACCCACATCCCCGCTCGGAGCAGAGACAGAGACAGAGAGACAGAGAGAGATAAACTGGGGACTGATCCCCACATCCCCGCTCGGAGCAGTGACAGAGACAGAGAGACAGAGAGGGATAAACTGGTGACTGATCCCCACATCCCCGCTCGGAGCAGTGACAGAGACAGAGAGACAGAGAGAGATAAACTGGGGACGGATCCCCCACATCCCCGCTCGGAGCAGTGACAGAGACAGAGAGACAGAGAGAGATAAATTGGGGACTGATCCCCACATCCCCGCTCGGAGCAGTGACAGAGACAGAGAGACAGAGAGAGACAAACTGGGGACTGATCCCCCACATCCCCGTTCAGAGCAGTGACAGAGACAGAGAGACGGAGAGAGACAAACTGGGGACTGATCCCCCACATCCCCGCTCGGAGCAGTGACAGAGACAGAGAGACAGAGAGAGACAAACTGGGGACTCATCCCCCACATCCCCGCTCGGAGCAGTGACAGAGACAGAGAGACAGAGAGAGGGAAAAACTGGGGACTGATCCCCACTTCCCCGCTCGGAGCAGTGACAGAGACAGAGACAGAGAGAGATAAACTGGGGACTGATCCCCACATCCCCGCTCGGAGCAGTGACAGAGACAGAGAGACAGAGAGAGATAAACTGGTGACTGATCCCCACATCCCCGCTCGGAGCAGAGACAGAGACAGAGAGAGATAAACTGGTGACTGATCCCCACATCCCCGCTCGGAGCAGTGACAGAGACAGAGACAGAGAGAGATAAACTGGGGACTGATCCCCACATCCCCGCTCGGAGCAGTGACAGAGACAGAGAGACCGAGAGAGATAAACTGGGGACTGATCCCCACATCCCCGCTCGGAGCAGTGACAGAGACAGAGAGACAGAGAGAGATAAACTGGGGACTGATCCCCCACATCCCCGCTCGGAGCAGAGACAGAGACAGAGAGACAGAGAGAGATAAACTGGGGACTGATCCCCACATCCCCACTCAGAGCAGTGACAGAGACAGAGAGAGATAAACTGGGGACTGATCCCCACATCCCCGCTCGGAGCAGTGACAGAGACAGAGAGAGATAAACTGGGGACTGATCCCCACATCCCCGCTCGAAGCAGTGACAGAGACAGAGAGAGATAAACTGGGGACTGATCCCCACATCCCCGCTCGGAGCAGTGACAGAGACAGAGAGACAGAGAGAGAGATAAACTGGGGACTGATCCCCACATCCCCGCTCGGAGCAGAGACAGAGACAGAGACAGAGAGAGATAAACTGGGGACTGATCCCCACATCCCCGCTCGGAGCAGTGACAGAGACAGAGAGAGATAAACTGGGGACTGATCCCCACATCCCCGCTCGGAGCAGTGACAGAGACAGAGAGACAGAGAGAGATAAACTGGGGACTGATCCCCACATCCCCGCTCGGAGCAGTGACAGAGACAGAGAGAGATAAACTGGGGACTGATCCCCACATCCCCGCTCGGAGCAGTGACAGAGACAGAGAGAGATAAACTGGGGACTGATCCCCACATCCCCGCTCGGAGCAGTGACAGAGACAGAGAGACAGAGAGAGATAAACTGGGGACTGATCCCCACATCCCCGCTCGGAGCAGTGACAGAGACAGAGAGACAGAGAGAGATAAACTGGGGACTGATCCCCACATCCCCGCTCGGAGCAGTGACAGAGACAGAGAGAGATAAACTGGGGACTGATCCCCACATCCCCGCTCGGAGCAGTGACAGAGACAGAGAGAGATAAACTGGGGACTGATTCCCACATCCCCGCTCGGAGCAGTGACAGAGACAGAGAGAGATAAACTGGGGACTGATCCCCACATCCCCGCTCGGAGCAGTGACAGAGACAGAGACAGAGAGAGATAAACTGGGGACTGATCCCCACATCCCCGCTCGGAGCAGAGACAGAGACAGAGACAGAGACAGAGAGAGATAAACTGGGGACTGATCCCCACATCCCCGCTCGGAGCAGAGACAGAGACAGAGAGACAGAGAGAGATAAACTGGGGACTGATCCCCACATCCCCGCTCGGAGCAGTGACAGAGACAGAGAGAGATAAACTGGGGACTGATCCCCACATCCCCGCTCGGAGCAGTGACAGAGACAGAGAGACAGAGAGAGATAAACTGGGGACTGATCCCCACATCCCCGCTCGGAGCAGTGACAGAGACAGAGAGACAGAGAGAGATAAACTGCGGACTGATCCCCACATCCCCGCTCGGAGCAGAGACAGAGACAGAGAGACAGAGAGAGATAAACTGGGGACTGATCCCCACATCCCCGCTCGGAGCAGTGACAGAGACAGAGAGAGATAAACTGGGGACTGATCCCCACATCCCCGCTCGGAGCAGAGACAGAGACAGAGAGACAGAGAGAGATAAACTGGGGACTGATCCCCACATCCCCGCTCGGAGCAGTGACAGAGACAGAGAGACAGAGAGAGATAAACTGGGGACTGATCCCCACATCCCCGCTCGGAGCAGAGACAGAGACAGAGAGACAGAGAGAGATAAACTGGGGACTGATCCCCACATCCCCGCTCGGAGCAGTGACAGAGACAGAGAGAGATAAACTGGGGACTGATCCGCACATCCCCGCTCGGAGCAATGACAGAGACAGAGAGAGATAAACTGGGGACTGATCCCCACATCCCCGCTCGGAGCAGTGACAGAGACAGAGAGAGATAAACTGGGGACTGATCCCCACATCCCCGCTCGGAGCAGAGACAGAGACAGAGAGACAGAGAGAGATAAACTGGGCACTGATCCCCACATCCCCGCTCGGAGCAGTGACAGAGACAGAGAGACAGAGAGAGATAAACTGGGGATTGATCCCCACATCCCCACTCGGAGCAGTGACAGAGACAGAGAGACAGAGAGAGATAAACTGGGGACTGATCCCCACATCCCCGCTCGGAGCAGTGACAGAGACAGAGAGAGATAAACTGGGGACTGATCCCCACATCCCCGCTCGGAGCAGTGACAGAGACAGAGAGACAGAGAGAGATAAACTGGGGATTGATCCCCACATCCCCACTCGGAGCAGTGACAGAGACAGAGAGACAGAGAGAGATAAACTGGGGACTGATCCCCACATCCCCGCTCGGAGCAGTGACAGAGACAGAGAGACAGAGAGAGATAAACTGGGGACTGATCCCCCACATCCCCGCTCGGAGCAGTGACAGAGACAGAGACAGAGAGAGATAAACTGGGGACTGATCCCCACATCCCCGCTCGGAGCAGTGACAGAGACAGAGACAGAGAGAGATAAACTGGTGACTGATCCCCACATCCCCGCTCGGAGCAGTGACAGAGACAGAGAGACAGAGAGAGATAAACTGGGGACTGATCCCCACATCCCCGCTCGGAGCAGAGACAGAGACAGAGAGACAGAGAGAGATAAACTGGGGACTGATCCCCACATCCCCGCTCGGAGCAGTGACAGAGACAGAGAGAGATAAACTGGGGACTGATCCCCACATCCCCGCTCGGAGCAGAGACAGAGACAGAGAGACAGAGAGAGATAAACTGGGGACTGATCCCCACATCCCCGCTCGGAGCAGTGACAGAGACAGAGAGAGATAAACTGGGGATTGATCCCCACATCCCCACTCGGAGCAGTGACAGAGACAGAGAGACAGAGAGAGATAAACTGGGGACTGATCCCCACATCCCCGCTCGGAGCAGTGACAGAGACAGAGACAGAGACAGAGAGAGATAAACTGGGGACTGATCCCCCACATCCCCGCTCGGAGCAGTGACAGAGACAGAGAGAGATAAACTGGGGACTGATCCCCACATCCCCGCTCGGAGCAGTGACAGAGACAGAGAGACAGAGAGAGATAAACTGGGGACTGATCCCCACATCCCCACTCGGAGCAGTGACAGAGACAGAGAGACAGAGAGAGATAAACTGGGGACTGATCCCCACATCCCCGCTCGGAGCAGTGACAGAGACAGAGAGAGATAAACTGGGGACTGATCCCCACATCCCCGCTCGGAGCAGTGACAGAGACAGAGAGAGATAAACTGGGGACTGATCCCCACATCCCCACTCGGAGCAGTGACAGAGACAGAGAGACAGAGAGAGATAAACTGGGGACTGATCCCCACATCCCCGCTCGGAGCAGTGACAGAGACAGAGAGACAGAGAGAGATAAACTGGGGACTGATCCCCACATCCCCGCTCGGAGCAGTGACAGAGACAGAGAGAGATAAACTGGGGACTGATCCCCACATCCCCGCTCGGAGCAGTGACAGAGACAGAGACAGAGACAGAGAGAGATAAACTGGGGACTGATCCCCACATCCCCGCTCAGAGCAGTGACAGAGACAGAGACAGAGAGAGATAAACTGGGGACTGATCCCCACATCCCCGCTTGGAGCAGTGACAGAGACAGAGAGAGATAAACTGGGGACTGATCCCCACATCCCCACTCGGAGCAGTGACAGAGACAGAGAGACAGAGAGAGATAAACTGGGGACTGATCCCCACATCCCCGCTCGGAGCAGTGACAGAGACAGAGAGACAGAGAGAGATAAACTGGGGACTGATCCCCCACATCCCCGCTCGGAGCAGTGACAGAGACAGAGAGAGATAAACTGGGGACTGATCCCCACATCCCCGCTCGGAGCAGTGACAGAGACAGAGACAGAGAGAGATAAACTGGGGACTGATCCCCACATCCCCGCTTGGAGCAGTGACAGAGACAGAGACAGAGAGAGATAAACTGGGGACTGATCCCCACATCCCCGCTCGGAGCAGTGACAGAGACAGAGACAGAGACAGAGAGAGATAAACTGGGGACTGATCCCCACATCCCCGCTCGGAGCAGTGACAGAGACAGAGAGAGATAAACTGGGGACTGATCCCCACATCCCCGCTCGGAGCAGTGACAGAGACAGAGAGAGATAAACTGGGGACTGATCCCCACATCCCCGCTCGGAGCAGTGACGGAGACAGAGAGACAGAGAGAGATAAACTGGGGACTGTTCCCCACATCCCCGCTCGGAGCAGAGACAGAGACAGAGAGACAGAGAGAGATAAACTGGGGACTGATCCCCACATCCCCGCTCGGAGCAGTGACAGAGACAGAGAGACAGAGAGAGATAAACTGGGGACTGATCCCCCACATCCCCGCTCGGAGCAGTGACAGAGACAGAGAGACAGAGAGGGATAAACTGGTGACTGATCCCCACATCCCCGCTCGGAGCAGCGACAGAGACAGAGAGACAGAGAGAGATAAACTGGGGACTGATCCCCCACATCCCCGCTCGGAGCAGTGACAGAGACAGAGAGACAGAGAGAGGGATAAACTGGGGACTGATCCCCACATCCCCGCTCGGAGCAGTGACAGAGACAGAGAGACAGAGAGGGATAAACTGGGGACTGATCCCCACATCCCCGCTCGGAGCAGTGACAGAGACAGAGAGAGATAAACTGGGGACTGATCCCCACATCCCCACTCAGAGCAGTGACAGAGACAGAGAGAGATAAACTGGGGACTGATCCCCACATCCCCGCTCGGAGCAGTGACAGAGACAGAGAGAGATAAACTGGGGACTGATCCCCACATCCCCGCTCGGAGCAGTGACAGAGACAGAGAGACAGAGAGAGATAAACTGGGGACTGATCCCCACATCCCCGCTCGGAGCAGAGACAGAGACAGAGAGACAGAGAGAGATAAACTGGGGACTGATCCCCACATCCCCGCTCGGAGCAGTGACAGAGACAGAGACAGAGACAGAGAGAGATTAACTGGGGACTGATCCCCACATCCCCGCTCGGAGCAGAGACAGAGACAGAGAGACAGAGAGAGATAAACTGGGGACTGATCCCCACATCCCCGCTCGGAGCAGTGACAGAGACAGAGAGACCGAGAGAGATAAACTGGGGACTGATCCCCCACATCCCCGCTCGGAGCAGAGACAGAGACAGAGAGACAGAGAGAGATAAACTGGGGACTGATCCCCCACATCCCCGCTCGGAGCAGAGACAGAGACAGAGAGACAGAGAGAGATAAACTGGGGACTGATCCCCCACATCCCTGCTCGGAGCAGAGACAGAGACAGAGAGACAGAGAGAGATAAACTGGGGACTGATCCCCACATCCCCGCTCGGAGCAGTGACAGAGACAGAGACAGAGACAGAGAGAGATTAACTGGGGACTGATCCCCACATCCCCGCTCGGAGCAGAGACAGAGACAGAGAGACAGAGAGAGATAAACTGGGGACTGATCCCCACATCCCCGCTCGGAGCAGTGACAGAGACAGAGAGACAGAGAGAGATAAACTGGGGACTGATCCCCACATCCCCGCTCGGAGCAGTGACAGAGACAGAGAGACAGAGAGAGATAAACTGGGGACTGATCCCCACATCCCCGCTCGGAGCAGAGACAGAGACAGAGAGACAGAGAGAGATAAACTGGGGACTGATCCCCACATCCCCGCTCGGAGCAGCGACAGAGACAGAGAGACAGAGAGAGATAAACTGGTGACTGATCCCCACATCCCCGCTCGGAGCAGTGACAGAGACAGAGACAGAGAGACAGAGAGAGATAAACTGGGGACTGATCCCCCACATCCCCGCTCGGAGCAGTGACAGAGACAGAGAGACAGAGAGAGATAAACTGGGGACTGATCCCCCACACCCCCGCTCGGAGCAGTGACAGAGACAGAGACAGAGAGAGATAAACTGGGGACTGATCCCCACATCCCCGTGTGGAGCAGTGACAGAGACAGAGACAGAGAGAGATAAACTGGGGACTGATCCCCACATCCCCGCTCGGAGCAGTGACAGAGACAGAGAGACCGAGAGAGATAAACTGGGGACTGATCCCCCACATCCCCGCTTGGAGCAGTGACAGAGACAGAGAGACAGAGAGAGATAAACTGGGGACTGATCCCCCACATCCCCGCTCGGAGCAGTGACAGAGACAGAGGGACAGAGAGAGATAAACTGGGGATTGATCCCCACATCCCCGCTCGGAGCAGTGACAGAGACAGAGAGACAGAGAGAGATAAACTGGGGACTGATCCCCACATCCCCGCTCGGAGCAGTGACAGAGACAGAGAGACAGAGAGAGATAAACTGGGGACTGATCCCCACATCCCCGCTCGGAGCAGTGACAGAGACAGAGAGACAGAGAGAGACAAACTGGGGACTGATCCCCACATCCCCGCTCGGAGCAGTGACAGAGACAGAGAGACAGAGAGAGACAAACTGGGGACTGATCCCCCACCTCCCCGTTCAGAGCAGTGACAGAGACAGAGAGACAGAGAGAGACAAACTGGGGACTGATCCCCCACATCCCCGCTCGGAGCAGTGACAGAGACAGAGACAGAGAGAGATAAACTGGGGACTGATCCCCACATCCCCACTCGGAGATCTGTCCACAACTCCTTGGCATGTGAAGCAAAACTGAGGGTTGGGAGGAATGGGAAGAGAGAGGGAATTCACCTGGAGACGATGATCTTCACTCCGTACTGTACAGGGATGGTCTCCGTGTGGACATTGTGGCCTGGGACACTTTCCTCATTGTCACTAAAGGGAGAATTTCAATCAAAGTTAGTCACACGGTGTTTAAATAACCCTTTTTCAGGGACTGTCCCCATCAAACACTCCCAGGACAGGTACAGCACGGCGTTAGATACAGAGTAAAGCTCCCTCTACACCGTCCCCATCAAACACTCCCAGGACAGGTACAGCACGGGGTTAGATACATAGTAAAGCTCCCCCTACACTGTCCCCCATCAAACACCCCCAGGACAGGTACAGCACGGGGTTAGATACAGAGTAAAGCTCCCTCTACACTGTCCCCATCAAACACTCCCAGGACAGGTACAGCACGGTGTTAGATACAGAGTAAAGCTCCCTCTACACCGTCCCCATCAAACACTCCCAGGACAGGTACAGCATGGGGTTAGATACAGAGTAAAGCTCCCTCTACACTGTCCCCATCAAACACTCCCCAGGACAGGTACAGCACGGGGTTAGATACAGAGTAAAGCTCTCTCTACACTGTCCCCATCAAACACTCCCCAGGACAGGTACAGCAACGGGGTTAGATACAGAGTAAAGCTCCCTCTACACCGTCCCGATTAAACACTCCCAGGACAGGTACAGCACGGGGTTAGATACAGAGTAAAGCTCCCTCTACACCGTCCCCATCAAACACTCCCAGGACAGGTACAGCACGGGGTTAGATACAGAGTAAAGCTCCCTCTACACTGTCCCCATCAAACACTCCCTGGACAGGTACAGCAACGGGGTTAGATACAGAGTAATGCTCCCTCTACACTGTCCCCATCAAACACTCCCAGGACAGGTACAGCACGGGGTTCGATACAGAGTAATGCTCCCTCTACACCGTCCCCACCAAACACTCCCAGGACAGGTACAGCACGGGGTTAGATACAGAGTAAAGCTCCCTCTACACCATCCCGATTAAACACTCTCAGGACATTTACAGCACGGGGTTAGATACAGAGTAAAGCTCCCTCTACACCGTCCCCATCAAACACTCCCAGGACACGTACAGCACGGGGTTAGATACAGAGTAAAGCTCCCTCTACACCGTCCCCATCAAACACTCCCAGGACAGGTACAGCACGGGGTTAGATACAGAGTAAAGCTCCCTCTACACCGTCCCCATCAAACACTCCCAGGACAGGTACAGCACGGGGTTAGATACAGAGTAATGCTCCCTCTACACTGTCCCCCATCAAACACTCCCAGGACGCGTACAGCATGGGGTTAGATACAGAGTAAAGCTCCCTCTACACCGTCCCCATCAAACACTCCCAGGACAGGTACAGCACGGGGTTAGATACAGAGTAAAGCTCCCTCTACACCGTCCCCATCAAACACTCCCAGGACAGGTACAGCACGGGGTTAGATACAGAGTAAAGCTCCCTCTACACCGTCCCCATCAAACACTCCCAGGACAGGTACAGCACGGTGTTTAAAGTGCTTTGTCTCTGACCCGGGCTTCCTAATTCTTATTCGATCTTGTTCTCTGTTCTGCATGGGGTGGGATGATTTCTCTGTCCTGCTCCCGGCCATCTTACGAATTCACAGCCTCAACCCCCTGTCCTCACCCCCCACCCCCTCCCTGCCCTGCTCCTTTGCAACCAGACCGAGATCAGGCACTCGTGTCCCTGCCCCTTAGGGCTGATTCGCTGTTCCTGGCTTACCTTCTCGCCTTGGCTTTAATCACCGTGTTGCTCCCCCAGCTCGCTTGGTCCAATATCTCAAACGTCACGGTAAACATCGCCTTGAAGACACCAAATAAGCAAAGGATTTATCATCAGGTCATTCGGCAGAGGGGCAGGAAGAGGCCGCTCAGCCTCTCGATCCTCAATCCTCAACTCCACCTTAATCCAGCCTGTGGCTGATCTTCCACCTCAACTCCACCTCCCCGCACTCCCTCCACATCCCCTCGATCTCCCTCAGTGTCCAAAAAAACCCTCTCGATCTCCCGGGTCTTGAACCTACTCGATGACGGAGCCCCCACCGCTCTCTGGGGTAGGAGAATTCCAAAGATTCACAACCCTCCCCGAGTGAAGACATTTCTCCTTCATCTCAGCCCAAAAACGGCCGACCCCTTCTCCTGAGACTGGGACCACCCCTCCGTGTTCTAGACTCTCCAGCCCGGGGAGAGGGGGGGAGGAAACAGCCTCTCAGCACCGACCCTGTCAAAGCCCTTCAGAGTTTTCTACGTCTCGGTGAGACGACCTCTCCATCTTCTAACCCTTACCGTCGTATCACTCCGGAAGATCGGGTGGCTGATGTTACAGGAGAAGTTCGGAGTTAGGTTCCCGGTTGAGTTCAGTTCGGAGGAGCAGTCCACTTGGGTTGCCTGCAGAGAGATGGGATGGCGAGATTAAAATCAGATCCGGCCATTTCTGGCTCATCACTCCTCAGATACTGAAGCAGCCCATGTCCAAATGCAGCAAGACCTGGACAATATCCAAGCTCAGGGCTGACAAGTGGCAAGTAACATTCGCGCCACACAAGTGCCAGGCAATGACCATCTCCAACAAGAGAGAATCCAACCATCGCCCCCTTGACATTCAATGGCATTACCCTCACTGAATCCCCCACTATCAACATCCTGGGTGTTACCATTGACCAGAAACTGAACTGGGACCAGCCATATCAATACTGTGGCTACAAGAGCAGGTCAGAGGCTGGGAATCCTGCGGAGAGTAACTCACCTCCTGACTCCCCTAAAGCCTGTCCACCATCGACAAGGCACAAGTCAGGAGTGGGATGGGACACTCCACACTTGCCTGGATGAGTTGCAGCTCCCACAACACTCGAGAAGCTCAACACCGTCCAGGGCAAAGCAGCCCCCCCAGCTCGATCGGCACCCCATCCACAAACATTCACTCCCTCCACCACCACCGACGCACAGGGGCAGCAGTGTGTGTACCATCTACAAGATGCACTGCAGCAACTCGCCAAGGCTCCTTCGACAGCGCCGCCCAAACCCACGGCCTCTACCGTCTAGAAGGACGAGGGCAGCAGACACATGGGGAACACCCACCACCTGGAAGTTCCCCTCCCAGCCCCTCACCATCCCGACTTGGGAATATATCGGCCGTTCCTTCACTGTCGCTGGGGTCCAAATCCTGGAACTCTCTCCCTAACAGCGCCGTGGGTGTACCTACACCACACAGGGGACAAAATCCTGGAACTCCCTCCCTAACAGCGCCGTGGGTGTAGCTACACCACACGGGACAAAATCCTGGAAATACCTCCCTAACAGCGCCGTGGGTGTACCTACACCACACGGACAAAATCCTGGAACTCCCTCCCTAACAGCGCCGTGGGTGTACCTACACCACACGGGACAAAATCCTGGAACTCCCTCCCTAACAGTGCCGTGGGTGTACCTACACCACACAGGGGACAAAATCCTGGAACTCCCTCCCTAACAGCGCCGTGGGTGTACCTACACCACACGGGGACTGCAGCGGCTCAAGAAGGCAGCTCACCCCACCACCTTCTCAAGGGGGTAATTAGGGACGGGCAATAAATGTTGGGCCTTCTCATGAATGAAAAAATTAAAAACACTGGAATTGATTTTGAAGACAGGGGTGAAGGGGCACTTAGGAAGTCCTGAAAGGATTGGGGAAAGTCAACACAGATTCTTGAAACCAGAATTGTGTTGCGACAAATAATTTTCTTTTGAGGTTTTTAACTGGGAGGATGGATAAGGGGGAACCAGTAGATGTGGTGTATGTGGGTATCAACATTAAAAAAATCCATATACTGCCACAACACACAATTGGGGGTTCACAGGATTGGGTGTAATGTCTTAGCAAGGGCTGAGATTGATTGGTTAAAGGACAAAAGAGCACAGGGTGCCGGAATAAACAGGCCAGCTGGCCTCTTTCTGTGCCCTTCACGTTCTGCGACTGTTATTTTCCAAGTTGGGGCAGGCTGTAACTAGTGGAAGGCCCCAAGGGTAAGTTGCCAGGGATTCAGCTATTACCCAAGGTATATGGAACGAGGGTACAGTTTCGCCGATGATATAAGGTTGAACGGGAAAGAAAGCTGTGTGGAGGGCACAAAGAAAGCAGTGTGGAGTTCACCAAGAGGCCGCAGAGGGCTACAGACAGGTTGTGAAAGTGGGCAAGAGCGCAGCAGAGGGAGGATCGTGTGGGGAAGTGTGAGATTCTGCAGTTTGGCTGAAAATATAAGAAAACAGAATATCTTCTGCGCAGTGAGAGACTGGGAGGTGTTTGCAATCGGAGGGATCTGGGTGTCCTTCTATATGAGCCACAGGAAGTTACCGTGCGGGTACAGCGAGCGATGAGGAAGGGAAATGGTCTGTGAGTCTTCATTACAAAGGGATTGGAGTTTCAGAGTGAAGGAGTCTTCCTACAATGATACAGGGCGCTGGGTGAGACCACACCCGGAGCTCTGGGTCCGGTTTTGGTCTCCTTACCTGAGGAAGGACATCCCTGCCCTAGAGGGAGAGTATCGAAGGTTCACTAGACTGGTCCCTGGGATGAGAGGGATTGTCCCAGGAGGAGAGATTGAGGAGAATGAGTCTCTATTCCCTGGAGTTTCGAAGAATGAGAGGTCGTCTCACTGAAAGGTAGAAAATTCTGAAAGGCTTTGACAGGGTCGATGCTGAGAGGCTGTTTCCCCCCCTCTCCCCGGGCTGGAGAGTCTAGAACACAGGGGGTCCCAGTCTCAGGAGAAGGGGTCGGCTGTTTGGGGCTGAGATGAAGGAGAAATGTCTTCACTCGGGGAGGGTTGTGAATCTTTGGAATTCTCCTACCCCAGAGAGCGGTGGGTGCTCCGTCATCGAGTAGGTTCAAGACTGGGAGATCGAGAGGGTTTTTGGACACCGAGGGGATTGAGGGATGTGGGGAGAGTGCGGGAAGGTGGAGTTGAGGGAGAAGATCAGCCACAGGCTGGATTAAGGTGGAGTTGAGGGAGAAGATCAGCCACAGGCTGGATTAAGGTGGAGTTGAGGTGGAAGATCAGCCACAGGCTGGATTAAGGTGGAGTAGAGGTGGAAGATCAGCCACAGGCTGGATTAAGGGCGGACCAAGATGGAGGGACTGAATGGCCTTCTGCTGGTTCTTGTGAACGGACCAGGATGGCCCAAATTGACGGAATAGCGGGATAGGGGGAATATGAAGGAACACGCAGATCTAACCCAGTCTCCTCCTGCTCACAGTTATCAAAGATGGAGGCTGGGGTGGGGGAAAAAGACGGGCAGGCGGGGCCAGGGTGTATCGTACAACACAGCCTCGATGGGCCGAGTGGTCTCCTTCTGTGCTACAGTGACCCTCTGGCAAGCCTCAGGCAGGGGTGGGGGCCCAACGCAATTGGCAGAGGCCCAGGACTCCTGTCGATGCCTGAGTGATCTCTCACTCGGGAGAGTTACCCGTCCAATACCCTTCCCGCTGTAGCTTGGGCCCTGATGTAAATAGCGCGGGGACTGGGCAGGCAAATGGAGCAGGAGCTTAATAAATAGAGATCCAAACAACCGGCTCAGAATCTTCACTGGGTCAAACCATCTACAGAGCTAAACCTCAAGGGAGTGGACGGGAAAGGGTTTGGGTCCATTGGGATTGTGTACAGTGGGAGTGAACGGGATGGGGTTTGGGTCTGTTGGCATTGTGTACGGTGGAAGTGAACGGGAAGGGGTTTGGGTCCATTGGGATTGTGTACAGTGGGAGTGAGCGGGATGGGGTTTGGGTCCATTGGGATTGTGTACAGTGGGAGTGAAGGGGAAGGGGTTTGGGTCCATTGGGATTGTGGATGGTGGGAGTGAACGGGAAGGGGTTTGGGTCCATTGGGATTGTGTACAGTGGGAGTGAAGGGGAAGGGGTTTGGGTCCATTGGGATTGTGGATGGTGGGAGTGAATGGGAAGGGGTTTGGTTCCATTGGGATTGTGTACAGTGGGAGTGAGCGGGAAGGGGTTTGGGTCCATTGGGATTGTGTACAGTGGGAGTGAACGGGAAGCGGTTTGGGATTGGGAATGTGTACAGTGGGAGTGAACGGGAAGGGGTTTGGGTCCATTGGGATTGTGTACAGTGGGAGCGAACAGGAAGGGGTTTGGGTCCATTGGGATTGTGTACAGTGGGAGTGAAGGGGAAGGGGTTTGGGTCCATTGGGATTGTGTACAGTGGGAGTGAACGGGAAGGAGTTTGGGTCCATTGGGATTGTGTACAGAGGGAGTGAACTGGAAGGGGTTTGGGTCTATTGGGATTATGCACAGTGGGAGTGAACAGGAAGGGGTTTGGGTCCATTGGGATTGTGTACAATGGGAGTCAACGGGAAGGGGTTTGGGTCCATTGGGATTGTGTACAATGGGAGTCAACGGGAAGGGGTTTGGGTCCATTGGGATTGTGTACAGTGGGAGTGAACGGGATGGGGTTTGGGTCCGTTGGGATTGTGTACGGTGGGAGTGAAGGGGAAGGGGTTTGGGTCCATTGGGATTGTGGACAGTGGGAGTGAACGGGAAGGGGTTTGGGTCCATTGGGATTGTGTACGGTGGGAGTGAACGGGAAGGGGTTTGGGTCCATTGGGATTGTGTACGGTGGGAGTGAACAGGAAGGGGTTTGGGTCCAGTGGGATTGGGTACGGTGGGAGTGAGTGTGGGTGGTGGGATGGGTCAGGGGGTGGGTGAGATGAGTTGCTCCATCCCGGACTGTGTGGACATCGAGATGGAATCCATTCGGAAAATCAGAGGTGCCCGAAAGTTTTGAGAGTCGATCAGCCGCGTTGGTCTCTCCGACCTTCCAATGTGGGAGTGGAAAGAGGCCATTCAGCCCCTCGAACCTGTTGACTGAAGGATATACTGACCCTGGAGAGAGTGCGGTGCGGATTTACCAGAGTGATACCCGCCCTCCGAGGGTGAAGTGATGAGGAGAGATTAATTCCCTGGAGTTTCGGAGGTGAAGGGAGGGATTCGATCGGAGATTTCAGGATATTCAGAGGAGCTGATAGAGACACACACGATTCCCACCGGTTGGGGGTGAGGGGAATGAAGGATTAGGGAGCTGGATCGAAAGGTTAGAGACAGAACTTACGGGAGAGAATCTGTTCCCAAAGTCCCCCCAGACAGCGCCTTCCAGATCACAACAACTCGCTGGGTCCACCAGCCCCTACACCCCTCCCTATCTCTGTAACCTCCTCCAGCCCCTACACCCCTCCCTATCTCTGCAACCTCCTTCAGTCCCATACAACTCTCCCTATCTCTGTAACCTCCTCCAGCCCCTACAACCCTCCCTATCTCTGTAACCTCCTCCAGTCCCTACAACCCTCCCTATCTCTGTAACCTCCTCCAGGCCCTACAACAACACCCTATCTATGTAACCTCCTCCAACCCCTACACCCCTCCCTATCTCTATAACCTCCTCCAGCTTCTACAACCATCCCTATCCATGTAACCTCCTACAACCCTCCCTATCCCTGTAACCTCCTCCAGCCCCTACAAACCTCCCTATCCCTGTAAGCTCCTCCAACCCCTACAACCCTCCCTATCTCTGTAACCTCCTCCAGCCACTACAGCCCACCCTCTCTCTGTAACCTCGTCCAGCCCTTACAACCCACCTTATCCCTGTAACCTCCTCGAGCCCCCTACACCCCTCCCTATCTCCGTAACCTCCTCCAGCCCCTACAGCGCTCCCTATCCCTGTAACCTCCTCCAGCCCCTACAACCCTCCCTATCCCTGTAACCTCCTCCAGCCCCTACAACCCTCCCTATCCCTGTAACCTCCTCCAGCCCCTACAACCCTCCCTATCTCTGTAACCTCCTCCAGCCCCTACAACCCACCCTATCCCTGTAACCTTCTCCAGACCCGACAACCCTCCCTATCTCTGTAACCTCCTCCAGCCACTACTACCCTCGTTATCTCTGTAACCTCCTCCAGACCCGACAACCCTCCCTATCTCTGTAACCTCCTACAGTCCCGACAACCCTCCCTATCTATGTAATCTCCTCCAGCCCCTACAACCCTCCCTATCTCTGTAACCTCCTGCAGCCCCTACACCCCTCCCTAAACCTGTAACCTCCTCCAGCCCCATACAACCCTCCCAATCTCTGTAACCTCCTCCAGCTCCTAAAATCCTCCCTATCTCTGTAACCTCCTCCAGCCCCTACACCCCTCCCTATCTATATAACCTCCTCCAGCCCCTACAACCCTCCCTATCTCTGTAACCTCCTCCAGCCCTTACACCCCTCCCTATCTCTGTAACCTCCTCCAGCCCCTACAACTCCTCCCTATCTCTGTAACCACCTCCAGACCCGACAACCCTCCCTATCTCTGTAACATCCCCCTGCCCCTACTACCCTCCCTATCTCTGTAACCTCCTCCAGCCCCTACAACCCTCCCTATCTCTGTAACCTCCTCCAACCCCTACAACCCTCCCTAAATCTGTAACCTCCTCCAACCCCTACACCCCTCCCTATCTCTGTAACCTCCTCCAGTCCCGACAACCCTCCCGATCTTTGTAAACTCCTCCAGCCCCTACACCCCTCCCTTTCTCTGTCACCTGCTCCAGCCCCTACAACCCTCCCTATCTTTGTAAACTCCTCCAGCCCCTACAACCCTCCCTATCTCTGTAACCTCCTCCAGCCCCTACACCCCTCCCTATCTCTGTAACCTCCTCCAGCCCCTACAAACCTCCCCATCCCTGTAACCTGCTCCAGCCCCTACAACCCTCCCTATCTCTGTAACCTCCTCCAGCCCCTACAACCCTCCCTATCTCTGTAACCTCCTCCAGCCCCCTACAACCCTCCCTATCTCTGTAACCTCCCCCAGCCCCTACACACCTCCCTATCTCTGTAAGCTCCTCCAGCCCCAACACCCCTCCCTATCACTGTAACCTCCTCCAACCCCTACAACCCTCCCTATCTCTGTAACCTCCTCCAACCCCTACAACCCTCCCTATCCCTGTAACCTCCTCCAGCCCCTGCAACCCTCCCTATCCATGTAACCTCCTCCAGGCCCTACAACCCTCCCTATCTCTGTAACCTCCTCCAGCCCTTACAACCCTGCCTATCTCTGTAACCTCCTCCAGCCCCCTACACCACTCCCTATCTCTGTAACCTCCTCCAGCCCCTACACCCCTACCTATCTCTGTAACCTCCTCCAGCATCCACACCCCTCCCTATCTCTGTAACCTCCTCCATCCCCCTACAACCCTCCCTATCTCTGTAACCTCCTCCAGCCCCTACAACCCTCCCCATCTCAGTAACCTCCTCCAGCCCCCTACAACCCTCCCGATCTCTGTAACCTCCTCCAGACCCTACAACCCACCCTATCCCTGTAACCTCCTCCAGACCCGACAACCCTCCCTATCTCTGTAACCTCCTCCAGCCACTACTACCCACCCTATCTCTGTAACCTCCTCCAGACCCGACAACCCTCCCTATCTCTGTAACCTCCTCCAGTCCCGACAACCCTCCCTATCTATGTAACCTCCTCCAGCCCCTACAACCCTCCCTATCTCTGTAACCTCCTGCAGCCCCTACACCCCTCCCTAAACCTGTAACCTCCTCCAGCCCCATACAACCCTCCCTATCTCTGTAACCTCCTCCAGCCCTTACATCCCTCCCTATCTCTGCAACCTCCTCCAGTCCCATCAACGTTCTCTATCTCTGTAACCTCCTCCAGCCCCTACACCCCTTCCTATCTATGTAACCTCCTCCAGCCCATACAACCCTCCCTATCTCTGTAACCTCTTCCAGCCGCTACACCCCTCCCTATCTCTGTAACCTCCTCCAGCCCCTACAACTCCTCCCTATCTCTGTAACTTCCTCCAGACCCGACAACCCTCCCTATCTCTGTAACATCCTCCTGCCCCTACTACCCTCCCTATCTCTGTAACCTCCTCCAGCCCCTACAACCCTCCCTATCTCTGTAACCTCCTCCAACCCCTACACCCCTCCCTATCTCTGTAACCTCCTCCAGTCCCTACAACCCTCCCTATCTCTGTAACCTCCTCCAACCCCTACAACCCTCCCTATCTCTGTAACCTCCTCCAGCCCCTACACCCCTCCCTATGCCTGTAACCTCCTCCAGCCCCTACACCCCTCCCTATCTCTGTAACCTCCTCCATCCCCCTACAACCCTCCCTATCTCTGTAACCTCCTCCAACCCCCTACAACCCTCCCGATCTCTGTAACCTCTCGACAAGAGGCCTCCCTCATAGATGAGTGAGCGCAGGACATCCTGGGGGAGGTGAAGTGGAGGGGTGGAGAGAGAGAGTGTCTGGGGATGGCTGAAGATAGCCCCAGGGGAACTCCGTTGACTCATTTCAACCCTTCTCTTCATCAGTGAGAGAGGGGCATCTTTGGACGGCGCCCGTGGAGGGGGGCAGCGGAGAGATGAGACTCGCCGACCGGGCGAGCGAGAGCCACAGGCTGGTTCCCACTCGAACCCGGGGCACGTGGCACAGGGGGTGGGGAGAACCGGGCATGAAGAGAGTCCTCACCTCCGACCAAAATGCCCGACACCCCCCTTCTCCCTGAGACCCCGGACCCCGCGTTCTGGGCTCTCCAGCTAGGTAGTGGGGACCCGCTACCCCATATACCTTAATTCCCACCCCCACCTCCCACAACCACCACCACCAGCACCGCCCAGAGCCCTCGTCTACCCCAGAACTCTGTCTACCCCCCCAGCCTCCAACGCCTTCGCCAGGCTGAGCCTCCACAACCCTCCGGGGTTAGGGAACTCGCCATCCCCCCTCCAGAGGGAAGACAATTCTCCTCATCTCGGGGCCCCCTCAACGGCCAACCTCTTGCCCCCCCCCGAGACTGTGCTGCCCTGTGTGTTATAGGCTCCCGGATACAGTGGAAACCATCTCCCCCCACCCCCCCCAAACACCCCCTCTCTCCTTCTCAAACCCCCCTCCAGAATCTTGCCCCTCCCGCTGAGGTCGCCTCCCCATTCCTCCAGACGCCAGAGAACGTGGGGCCCCCATTATCTCAGCGTGGGGCACCTTTTACAATCTCCGACCCGGCGCCCTCTTGAGCACCCACACTTGCGAATTTCTAATGCTTGAAAAAATAGATCCACGCCCTTGCTCTTTTTGTTCTCGGGACCGAATCGATCGAGGTCACCGCTCCCCCCCACCACCCCCCACCGTTATAACCCGACTTCCGACTCGTCCGCCCACCCGCTCGACCCGTCCGTCTCTCTTTGTGTCCTCCACGCAGCTTTCCCTCCCCCACCACCTCGCTATCCGGCCAGCGGAAACAAACCTCTCCTGCCGACCGCCCGCCCTGTCAGACAGGCCCCCTCCCCACCCCCTCAGGAGCGTTCAGGGCTCAATGTGTGATCGCCAACCCCCCACACCCGCATTCATCTATCCTCAGCCAATGTAGAAACGTTCCCCTCCGCCTCTTCTTCCAAAGGCATCCATAGAGGTTGTGAAGTCCTGGGATGGCGGGATTGTCGTGCGAGGAGAGATTGGGGACCACGACGAGGCCTGTACTCACCTCTGGGTGCTCGGTTGCCGAGCAGATTCCGGGCTGTGAGATCGAGAGGTCCTCGGACACGGAGGGGATCGAAGGGAAACGGGGAGAGTGCGGGCAGGCGGAGGTGAGGGAGAAGAAGATCAGCTACAGGGCACGATGAAGGGCGGAGCAGGATGGAGGGGCTGAAGGGCCTCCTCCTGCTTCTTGTGAACGCACCAGGATGGCCCCCCACCCCCCCATTCGAGGGGAGGGTGGGATAGGGGGGGTTATATGAAGGAACACGAAGATCTAACCCAGTCTCATTCTGCTCACGGTTGTCAAAGATGGAGGCTGGGGTGGGGTAAAAAAGACGGGCAGGTGGGGCCCAGGGTGTATCGTACAACACAGCCTCGATGGGCCGAGTGGTCTCCTTCTGTGCTACAGTGACCCTCTGGCAAGCTTCAGGCAGGGGGGGGCCCAATGCAATTCGCAGAGGCCCAGGACTCCTGTCGACGCCTGAGTGATCTCTCACTCGGGAGAGTTACCCGTCCAATACCCTTCCCGCTGTAGCTTGGGCCCTGATGTAAATAGCGTGTGGACTGGGCAGGCAAATGGAGCAGGAGCTTAATAAATAGAGATCCAAACAACCGGCTCAGAATCTTCACTGGGTCAAACCATCAACAAAGCAAAACCTCAAGGGAGTGGACGGGAAGGGGTTTGGGTCCATTGGGATTGTGTACGGTGGGAGTGAACGGGAAGGGGTTTGGGTCCATTGGGATTGTGTACAGTGGGAGTGAAGGGGAAGGGGTTTGGGTCCATTGGGATTGTGTACAGTGGGAGTGAACGGGAAGGGGTTTGGGTCCGTTGGGAGTGTGTACAGTGGGAGTGAGTGTGGGTGGTGGGATGGGTCAGGGGGTGGGTGAGATGAGTTGCTCCATCCCGGACTGTGTGGACATCGAGATGGAATCCATTGGGAAAATCAGAGGTGTCCGAAAGATTTGAGAGTCGATCAGCCGCGTTGGTCTCTCCGGCCTTCCAATGTGGGAGCGGAAAGAGGCCATTCAGCCCGTCAAACTTGTTGACTGAAGGATATACTGACCCTGCAGAGAGTGCGGTGTGGATTTACCAGAGGGATACCCGCCCTCCGAGGGTGAAGTGATGAGGAGAGGTTAATTCCCTGGAGTTTCGGAGGTGAAGGGAGGGATTCGATCGGAGATTTCAGGATATTCAGAGGAGCTGATAGAGACACACACGATTCCCACCGGTTGGGGGTGAGGGGAGTGAAGGATTAGGGAGCTGGATCGAAAGATTAGAGACAGAACTTACGGGAGAGAATCTGCTCCCACCGCCCCCCCCAGACAGCGCCTTCCAGATCACAACTACTCGCTGGGTCCACCAGCCCCCTACAACCCTCCCTATCTCTGTAACCTCCTCCAGCCCCGACAACCCTCCCTATCCCTGTAACCTCCTCCAGCCCCTACAACCCTCCCTATCTCTGTAACCTCCTCCAACCCCTACAACCCTCCATATCTCTGTAACCTCCCCAGCCCCTACAACCCTCCCTATCTCTGTAACCTCCTCCAGCCCCTACAACCCTCCCTATCCCTCTAACCTCCTCCAGCCCCATACAACCCTCCCTATCTCTGTAACCTCCTCCAGCCCTGACAACCCTCCCTATCTCTGTAAACTCCTCCAGCCCCTACAACCCTCCATATCTCTGAAACCTCCTCCAATCCCGTCAACCCTCCCTATCTCTGTAACCTCCACCAGCCCCTACAACCCTCCCTATCTCTGTAACCTCCTCCAGCCCCTACAACCCTCCCTATCTCTGTAACCTCCTCCAGCGCCTACAACCCTCCCTATCTCTGTAACCTCCTCCAGCACCTACACCCCTCCCTATCTCTGTAACCTCCTCCAGCCCCTACAACCCCTCCCTATCTCAGTAACCTCCTCCAGCCCCTACAACCCTCCCTATCTCTGTAACCTCCTCCAGCCCCCTACAACTCTCCCTATGTCTGTAACCTCCTCCAGCCCCTACAACACTCCCTATCTCTGTAACCTCCTCCAGCCCCTACAACCCTCCCTATCCCTGTAACTTCCTCCAGCCCCTACAACCCTCCCTATCCCTGTAAACACCTCCAGCCCCTACACACCTCCCTATCTCTGTAACCTCCTCCAGCCCCTACAACCCTCCCTATCTCTGTAACCTCCTCCAACCCCTACAACCCTCCATATCTCTGTAACCTCCCCAGCCCCTACAACCCTCCCTATCTCTGTAACCTCCTCCAGCCCCTACAACCCTCCCTATCCCTCTAACCTCCTCCAGCCCCATACAACCCTCCCTATCTCTGTAACCTCCTCCAACCCCTACAACACATCCTATCTCTGTAACCTCCTCCAGCCCTGACAACCCTCCCTATCTCTGTAACCTCCTCCAGCCCCTACAACCCTCCATATCTCTGAAACCTTCTCCAATCCCGTCAACCCTCCCTATCTCTGTAACCTCCACCAGCCCCTACAACCCTCCCTATCTCTGTAACCTCCTCCAGCGCCTACAACCCTCCCTATCTCTGTAACCTCCTCCAGCCCCTAAAACCCTCCCTATCTCTGTAACCTCCTCCAGACCCCTACACCCCTCCCTATCTCTGTAACCTCCTCCAGCCCCTACAACCCTCCCTATCTCTGTAACCTCCTCCAGCCCCCTACACCCCTCCCTATCTCTGTAACCTCTTGACAAGAGGCCTCCCTCATAGATGAGTGAGCGACGGACATCCTGGGGGAAGTGAAGTGGATGGGTGGGGAGAGAGAGTGATTTGGGATGGCTGAAGATAGCTCCAGAGGAACTCCGCTCACTCATTTCTACCCCTCTCTTCATCAGCGAGAGAGGGGCATCTTTGGACGGCGCCCGTGGAGGGGGGCAGCCGAGAGATGAGCATCGCCGACCGGGCGAGTGAGAGCCACAGGCTGGTTCCCACTCGAACCCGGGGCACATGGCACAGGGTGGGGGTGAACCGGGCACGAAGAGAGTCCTCACCTCTGACCAAAACGCCCGAACCCCCCCTTCTCCCCGAGACCCGGACCACCGTGTTCTGGGCTCTCCAGCTGGGGAGTGGGGACCCGCTACCCCATATCCCTTAATTCCCACCCTCACCACCACCACCAGCACCGCCCAGAGCCCTCGTCTACCCCAGAACTCTGTCTACCCCCAGCCTCCAACGCCTTCGCCAGACTGAGCCTCCGCAACCCTCCGGGGTTAGGGAACTCGCCTCCCCCTCCAGAGGGAAGACAATTCTCCTCATCTCGGGGCCCCCTCAACGGCCAACCTCTTGCCCCCCCCGAGACTGAGCTCCCCTGTGTGTTCTAGGCTCCCGGATACAGTGGAAACCATCTCCCCCCACCCCCCCCAAACACCCCCTCTCTCCTTCTCAAACCCTCCTCCAGAATCTTGCCCCTCCCGCTGAGGTCGCCTCCCCATTCCTCCAGACGCCAGAGAACGTGGGGCCCCCATTATCTCAGCGTGGGGCGCCTTTTACAATCTCCCACCCGGCGCCCTCTTGAGCACCCACACTTGCGAATTTCTAGTGCTTGAAAAAATAGATCCACGCCCTTGCTCTTTTTGTTCTCGGGACCGAATCGATCGAGGTCACCGCTCCCCCCCACCACCCCCCACCAACGTTATAACCCGACTTCCGACTCGTCCGCCCACCCGCTCGACCCGTCCGTCTCTCTTTGTGTCCTCCACGCAGCTTTCCCTCCCCCACCACCTCGCTATCCGGCCAGCGGAAACAAACCTCTCCTGCCGACCGCCCGCCCTGTCAGACAGACCCCCTCCCCACCCCCTCAGGAGCGTTCAGGGCTCAATGTGTGATCGCCAACCCCCCACCCCCGCATTCATCTATCCTCAGCCAATGTAGAAACGTTCCCCTCCGCCTCTTCTTCCAAAGGCATCCATAGTGGTTGTGAAGTCCTGGGATGGCGGGATTGTCGTGCGAGGAGAGATTGGGGCCGATGAGGCTTACAAGAACGAGGGGGTGGGGGTAGATTTCATTGAAACGTGTAGAACTCTGAGAGGGATGGACAGACTGGGGGCAGGGGGGAGGGAGGGTCTAGAACAAGGGGTCACAGTCTCAAGATGCGGGGTAGACCATTGAGGACTGAGTTGAGGAGAAACGTCTTGACTCAGAGGGGGGTGGACCTGTGGAACTCTCTACTACAGAGGGCAAGTCACTGAATATATTTGAGGAGGAAAGGGATAGGTTTCTAGACACCCACAGGCATCAAGGGGTAAGGGGAGAGAGCGGGAGTACGGGGTTGAGTTAAGGGGATCAGCCATGATCGTATTGAATGGCGGAGCAGGCTCGAAGGGCCGAATGGACTACTCCTGCTCCTAGTTTCGATGTTTTTAAGTCAACTCGCCAAGGCTCCTTCGACAGCGCCGCCCAAACCCACGACCTCTACCGTCTAGAAGGATGAGGGCAGCAGACACATGGGGAACACCACCACCTGGAAGTTCCCCTCCGAGCCCCTCACCATCCCGACTTGGAAATATATCGGCCGTTCCTTCACTGTCGCTGGGGTCCAAATCCTGGAACTCCCTCCCTAACAGCGCCGTGGGTGTACCTACACCACACGGGGACAAAATCCTGGAACTCCCTCCCTAACAGCGCTGTGGGTGTACCTACACCACATGGGACAAAATCCTGGAACTCCCTTTCTAACAGCGCCGTGGGTGTACCTACACCACATGGGGACTGCAGCGGCTCAAGGCGGCTCACCCACCACCTTCTCAAGGGGACAATTAGGGACGGGCAATAAACCTGGTCTGTAGCCAGAATCGCCCACACCCTGTGTTCACATGGAAGAGGAATAGCTGAGGCCCCATTACTGATCCAGGCAGCACACGCAAAGGGAAGTCTGACGGAAATCTGGAATCTATCCCACCCACCCTCGCGAAATTTGAAACAACTCGGAGGGGGCACGTCAATGGGGGAGAGAGAGAGACATGGAGAGAGAGAGAGAGAGAGAGACAGAGACAGAGAGAGAGAGAGAGAGACGGAGAGAGAGACGGAGAGAGAGAGAAAGGGAGAGATGGAGAGAGAGAGGGAGAGACAGAGAGAGGCAATGAGAGAGAGAGGGAGGGACAGAGAGAGGGAGAGAGAGACAGAAAGAGGGAGAGAGAGACAGACAGAGAGAGAGGGGGAGAGAGTGAGAGAGAGACAGACAGAGAGAAGGAGGGACAGAGAGAGAGAGGGAGGGACAGAGAGAGAGAGGGAGGGACAGAGAGAGGGAGAGGCACAGAGAGAGAGAGACAGAGACGGAGAGAAGGAGGGAGAGACAGAGAGAGGGAGAGATGGAGAGAGAGAGAGGAGAGAAGGAGGGAGAGACAGAGAGAGGGAGACAGAGAGAGAGAGGAGACAGAGAGAGAGAGAGAGAGAGAGAGGGAGACAGAGAGCGAGAGAGAGGGAGGGAGACAGAGAGAGAGAGACAGAGAGAGGGAGACAGAGAGAGAGAGAGGGAGACAGAGAGAGAGAGAGAGGGAGACAGAGAGAGAGAGAGAGGAAGACAGAGTGAGGGAGGGAGGGAGGCAGATTCTCCGAGGGGCAGGAACGAAAGCGAATTCACACCCGGCATCATGGACGGAGCGAGAGTTGTCCCAAAGTGAGGGAGGGAGAGAGTGAGGGAGGGAGAGAGTGAGGGAGAGAGGGAGGGGGGAGGGAGGGAGAGAGGGAGGGAGAGAGGGAGGTAGGGAGTGAGGGAGGGAGAGAGGGAGGGAGTGAGGGAGGGAAGGAGTGAGGGAGGGAGGGAGGGAGAGAGGGAGTGAGGGATGGAGGGAGAGAGGGAGGGAGGGAGGTAGGGAGTGAGGGCGGGAGTGAGGTAGGGAGTGAGGGAGGGAGAGAGGGAGGGAGTGAGGGAGGGAGAGAGGGAGGGAGGGAGGTAGGGAGTGAGGGAGGGAGGGAGTGAGGGAGGGAGGGAGAGAGAGGGAGTGAGGGATGGAGGGAGAGAGGGAGGGAGTGAGGGAGGGAGGGAGTGAGGGAGGGAGAGAGAGAGGGAGGGAGAGAGGGAGGTAGGGAGTGAGGGAGGGAGAGGGAGGGAGTGAGGGAGAGAGGGAGGGAGGGAGAGAGGGAGTGAGGGAGGGAGGGAGAGAGGGAGGGAGGGAGAGAGGGAGGGAGGGAGAGAGGGAGTGAGGGAGGGAGGGAGGGAGAGAGAGGGAGTGAGAGATGGAGGGAGAGAGGGAGGGAGAGAAATGGCCGGAGGATACACGTTGAGCACAGAGACCACAGGCAGCGGCTGTCGTTAAGTTAGTTTAAAATTTTATTTTTTTGTGGTTTTTTTCCAGGTTTTTTTTTACATTATTTAATATAAAGTTAGAGTCCAGAATCCCAACTCATCAATCCTAAAGATACAGGAGGTGGGAGCAGGGAGGCAGGCAGGGGATAGGGAGCGAGGGAGTGTGTGCAGGGGGGAATAGAGCGAGAGAGAGAGAGAGGGAGAGGGGGATAGAGCGAGAGAGAGGGAGGGGAGGGAGAGGGGGATAGAGCGAGAGAGAGAGGGAGGGGGATAGAGGGAGAGGGGGATAGAGTGAGAGAGAGAGAGAGAGAGGGAGGGGGATAGAGCGAGAGAGAGAGGGAGGGGATAGAGGGAGAGGGAGAGGGGATAGAGTGAGAGAGAGAGAGAAAGGGAGGGAGAGGGGGATAGAGCGAGAGGGAGGGAGGGAGGGGGGATAGAGCGAGAGAGAGAGGGAGGGGGATAGAGGGAGAGGGAGAGGGGGATAGAGTGAGAGAGAGAGAGAAAGGGAGGGAGAGGGGGATAGAGCGAGAGAGAGGGAGGGAGGGAGAGGGGGATAGAGCGAGAGAGAGAGGAGGGAGGGAGAGGGGGATAGAGCGAGAGAGAGGGAGGGAGGGAGAGG
>NW_027598749.1:0-37287 GCF_964194155.1 Cetorhinus maximus
ACCCATCCCGACTTGGAAATATATCAGCCGTTCCTTCACTGTCGCTGGGGTTGAAATCCTGGAACTCCCTCCCTAACAGCGCCGTGGGTGTACCTACACCACACGGGGAACAAAATCCTGGAACTCCCTCCCTAACAGCGCCGTGGGTGTACCTACACCACACACAGGGACAAAATCCTGGAACTCCCTCCCTAACAGCGCCGTGGGTGTACCTACACCACACGGACAAAATCCTGGAACTCCCTCCCTAACAGCGCCGTGGGTGTACCTACACCACACGGGACAAAATCCTGGAACTCCCTCCCTAACAGCGCCGTGGGTGTACCTACACCACACGGGACAAAATCCTGGAACTCCATCCCTAACAGCGCTGTGGGTGTACCTACACCACACAGGGGACAAAATCCTGGAACTCCCTCCCTAACAGCGCCGTGGGTGTACCTACACCACACGGGAACTGCAGCGGCTCAGGAAGGCGGCTCACCCACCACCTTCTCAAGGGGCAATTAGGGACGGGGAATAAATGCTGGGCTCTGGCCAGCGACAGCCCTCACGAGTAAATAAAAATATGTCCAGCGCCTCCCCAATCGAGGGGGTGAGTGCAATGGACGGTAAACGGCCTCGGTGCGTGGGAGCGAGCGAGTGAAAGGCTCAGCCTCTCACTGTTGTGACCTGTACTAGGCCCGGAGTGAAGCCTGGGCCTTTCCTGGTCAATGGGTTTTGAGGGGGTTGGGGGGGAAGTGAGGGGAGGGCAGGGTTTGGCTCGTGGGGCCCTTGTCTGCCCCCCATCTCTGTCTGGTTGACTGATAAAGTCCTCTTTGCCTTTTTAGGTGGCTATGGGCAGTTTGGACCAGGCCCATCTCAGCAGCTGGGTAAGTAGCTCAGAAGGAGTTATTTGACAAGGAAGTATTCAATGAACGGCATGGCACTAGGAAGTTCTGAGGAACAGAGGGACCTTGGCGTGCGTGTGTCTATAGATCTCTGAAGGCGGAGGGGGCATGTTAGTGGGGGTGGTGAAAAAGGTATATGGGACACTTGCCTTTATCAATCGAGGCATAGATTACAAAAGTAGGGAGGTCACGTTGGGAGTTGTGTAGACCCTTCGTGAGGCCACAGCTGGAGCACTGTGTGCAGTTCTGGTCACCACATTATAGGAAGGGTGTGATGGCACTGGAGGGAGGTGCAGAGGAGATTCACCAGGATGTTGTACCTGGGATGAAACGCTTAAGTGATGAAGAGGTTGGATGGACTTGGGTTGTTTTCGTTGGAGCAGAGAAGACTGAGGGGGTGACCCTGATCGAGGTGTACAAGATTATGAGGGGGCATGGACAGAGTGGATAGGGAGCAGCTGTTCCCCTTAGTTGAAGGGTCAGTCACGAGGAGGGGGACATAAGTTCGAGGTGAGGGGGCAGGAGGTTTAAGGTGGGGGGGATGTGAGGAAAAACTATTTTACCCAGAGGGTGGTGAGGGTCTGGAATGCGCTGCCTGGGAGGGTGGTGGAGGTGGGTTAGCCTCACATCCTTTCAAAAGTACCTGGATGAGCACTTGGCACCTCATAAACGTTCAAGGCGATGGGGGCCAAGTGCTGGTCAATGGGGTTAGGCAGGTAGGTCAGGTGTTTCCCACAGTGTCGGCGCAGACTCGATGGGCCGAAGGGCCTCTTCTGCACAGTGATTCTGGGAAGGGGCTGGCCTCTGGGCTTGGACACACACACACACAATGGACAATACGGGCGAGAGGAAAGGGGTTCATTCAGAGATAGGGACACTTATAAACCGACCTCACTCATTCCTCTTCTGAGCTCTCTCTCTCTCTCTCTGTCCCTGTCTCTCTCGCTGTCCCTCTACCCCCCTCTTTCGCTAGCCCTCTCTCACTATCTCTCTCTCTCTCCACTCCGATGGTTTGTCTCCCAGCCTCTCCCCCTTGCCCACTCTCTGTCCTATGATCAATGCCCGGAAGTGAAGATTGATTTAGACTGTGGGTACGGCTCTTAGCTCTGTAACTAATCCCTCCTCTCCCAACAGGTGCCAAGGATGGAAAATACCCGATGAATGGATACTACGGAAATGGTTATGGGGGTAAGTGTTCGAAATTCTCAGGTACTTCCCACCCCAGAACGTTAGCGCAGTGGAGAGGCACTGGCTTAGGAAACAGGCAATGGAGGAAATGTTTCACACAGCGAGCGGTTAGAAACTGGAAAGCGCTGTTGGAGGGTCAGTGCTGAGGGAGCGGGGCACTGTCGGAGGGTCAGTGCTGAGGGAGCGCCGCACTGTCGGAGGGTCAGTGCTGAGGGAGCGGGGCACTGTCGGAGGGTCAGTGCTGAGGGAGCGGGGCACTGTCGGAGGGGTCAGTGCTGAGGGAGCGCCGCACTGTCGGAGGGTCAGTGCTGAGGGAGCGCCGCACTGTCGGAGGGTCAGTGCTGAGGGAGCGCCGCACTGTCGGAGGGTCAGCGCTGAGGGAGCGCCGCACTGTCGGAGGGGTCAGTGCTGAGGGAGCGCCGCACTGTCGGAGGGTCAGTGCTGAGGGAGCGCCGCACTGTCGGAGGGTCAGCGCTGAGAGGGAGTGCCCGCACTGTCGGAGGGGTCAGCGCTGAGAGGGAGCGCCCGCGCTGTCGGAGGGGTCAGCGCCGAGAGGGAGCGCCCGCGCAGTCGGAGGGGTCAGCGCTGAGAGGGAGCGCCCGCGCTGTCGGAGGGGTCAGCGCTGAGAGGGAGAGCGCGTTTTCCCCTCCTCCTCCGTTGGATGGCTGACCCGCCTTCTCCTGACCGACTGCCCCCTCCTCTTCTTCGGCAGGGTGCGTTTCCGGGAAGTGCGGCGCACAGGGCAGGAAGTGACCGGAGGCGTCCGCGAGGCAAGTCGAGAAAAAAACATGGTGCTAAAGCTGGAATTATTCCGTGATGTCCGCCCGGAATGCGTCTGAGTCATCGATGCCCATCGTCTCGGTGGTCAATTGTTACTTTCATCCGTATATATATATATATATATATATATTCTGTACATTTTGCCTTTTTTTAAAAAAAAACCCTCGCATCGCCTGGGGTGGAGGTATCCGTGACCATGTCTCTCTCTCTCCCCCCCTCACCATGATCGATTCGAGTCCCACTTCTGAAAGGCACATGTAGCCCCCAGGTGAGGGGGTTAAGAGTTCATTCGAGCGTTAAAGTGTCACAAGGATTTCAAGAGCGAATTAGCTCCCTCGCTTTCAGGACCTTCCCTCTTTTTTTCCCCCCCTCCTCCTCCCTCCCTCTCTCTCTCTCCATCCCCATGATGTTGTACAGTGCTGGCCGCCTCCTGTCTCTCTCTCTCCCTCTCCTCTCCTCTCCCCTGCTCCCACGCGTCCGCTGAGAGTGTGCCTCCAACTGGACTCTTGCCAATAAAGTGAACTTAAACAACGATGACGTGCGTCGGAGAGATTATTTCACCCTTCCTCGGGTCGGCCGGTTTACACTCCTCACGCAATCTTCGTCTCTATCGACCTCCGTCTCCCCCTGTCTCTCGTTCACTCTCTCTGTCTGCCTCTGTGTCTCTCTCTCTCTCTGTCTGCCTCTGTCTCCACTTCTTCTCTCTGTCTGCCTCCTGCTTTCTCTGCCTCTTGCTCTCACTCTCTCTGTCTGACTGTCTCTCGTTCTCTATCTCTCTGCCTCTCCCTCTCTCTCCCTGTCTAGCACTGCCTCTCGTCCTGTCTCTTCCTGTCTCTCATTCTCTCTGTCTGTCTCTGCCTCTCACTTTGTCTCTCTCTCTCTCCCTCTGTCTAGCACTGCCTCTCGCTCTGTCTCTTCCTCTTACACTCTTTCTCTGTCTCTCATTCTCTCTGTCTGCCTCTCACTTTGTCTCTCTCTGTCTCTTCCTCTTACACTCTCTCTCTCTCTCTGTGTCTCATTCTCTCTATCTGCCTCTCACTTTGTCTCTCTCTGTCTAGCACTGCCTCTCGCCCTCTGTCTCTTCCTCTTACACTCTCTCTTTCTGTCTCTCATTCTCTCTGTCTGCCTCTCACTTTGTCTCTCTCTGTCTAGCACTGCCTCTCGCCCTCTGTCTCTTCCTTACACACACTCTCTCATTCTCTCTCTGTCTGTCTCTGCCTCTCACTTTGTCTCTCTCTGCCTCTCCTCCTCTCTGTCTCCACCTCTTGCTCTCTGTCTCTGCCCCTCTCTGTCTGCAACTGTCCCTTGCTCTTTCTGTCTTGCTGTGTGTGTCTCTCTCTCTGTCTCCTGCTGTCTCTTTCTGTCTGCCTCTGTCTCTTGCGCTCTTTCTCTCAGCCTGTCTCTCGCTCTCTTGCGCACTCTCTCTGCCCGGCTCTCCACTGCTCTCAGTCTTTCTCTCTCTCGGGCTCGAGACTCTGGACGCTGCCCGCTGCCACGAGTCCTCCCGCCGTTGAGTGCAATCGCGGGGCGAGTGAGGGACGGTGTGGGGGGAAGGAGGGCAGCTTTGGGGCCTGCGCGGCCCAGGAGGAGATGGGCCGCGAGCTCAAAACGTTTGGGGGGTGTGGGCCCGACACCACGGCTCTCCGGACCTGAAGTTTCTCACTCTTCCTGCGTCGGTAACTGCCACCTCCCCCACCGATCGCTGTGCAAGGCTCTGCCTGGTGAACTTCGTAGCCTGTTCGCCAGGAGCAACAGAGCACCGGACATTAACTCCACCGAGCGGAGAGGCGGAGAGTCACGTTGCCAAGCCAACAGGGCTTGGTAAGCAGAGGCAGCGGGTACAAAAGTAGGGAGGGTGACACGCTGAACCTGAATTAAAGCCCGGGTCAGACCCCAGAACCGCACAGTCCAGTAGAGACCCTTCGGCCCATCGAGTCTGCGCCGACACTGTGAGAAACACCTGACCTACCTCCCTAACCCCATTGACCAGCACTTGGCCCCATCGCCTTGAATGTTTATGAGATGCCAAGTGCTCATCCAGGTACTTTTGAAAGGATGTGAGGCTAACCCGCCTCCACCACCCTCCCAGGCAGCGCATTCCAGACCCTCACCACCCTCTGGGTCAAAAGGTTTTCCCTCACATCCCCCCCCAAACCTCCTGCCCCCCTCACCTCGAACTTATGTCCCCCTCGTGACTGACCCTTCAACTAAAGGGGGAACAGCTGCTCCCTATATCCACCGTCCACGCCCCCCTCATCATCTTGTCCACATCGATCAGGGTCGCCCCCCCTCAGTCTTCTCTGCTCCAACGAAAAGAGCCCAAGTCCATCCAGACCTCCAGCGAGAGCACTGTGCCCTGTTCAGGGTGCCCAGATTTCAGGAAGGAGGGTGAGGGTCCTCGAGAGGGAGTTGGGGGCGATTTACCAGAGCGGTTCCTGGGACGAGGGTAGGCTTTAGCTACGAGGTTCGGTTTGGAGGATGGAGGAGGGTCCCCGAGAGTGTGGCGGAGGGGGAGGTGGGGCGGTAGATTTACCGGGACGGTTCCCGGGGATGAGGGGGGATTGAAGCTCCGAGGTTTCGGGCTGGAGGAGCTGGGGGGCTGTTCTCCGTCGGAGAGGAGGGGGGTTGGAAGGGGACGCTCTGAGAGAGGCGGGCAAAGAGGGCGACGGGATTGGATAAGGCGGACAAAGGAAAGCTGTTCCCATTGGCTGACGGTGAAAGGGGCGGGTGGGAGGTGGTCGGAGGGGGAGGGGTCGGGGTCGGGTGGAGGGGGGCAATACAGATTTAAGATTTTTGGGTGAGGGGCTTGGGAGGAAGGAATTTAGTATGCAGCGAGTGGAGACAACCGGGAGATCGCTGCCTATGACATGGTGGCAGTGGCCATCATGAAGGGTTCCGATTGGACGGACACCGGGGGGGGGGGAATAAAATGGCAGGGGTCCGGGGAAGCAGCCAGGGGGAGGGGTGGGGGGAAGGTATGGGGTAGAGAGTCGGTACTGCCTGGACTTGGTTCTAATTCGTTCAGGGGATGTGGGTATCGCCGGCCAGGCCTGCCTGCGTTCGTTGCCCGGCCCTCATTGCCCCTTGAGGTGGTGGGTGAGCCGCTTTCTTGAACCGCTGCAGTCCCCGTGTGGTGTAGGTACACCCACGGCGCTGTTAGGGAGGGAGTTCCAGGATTTTGTCCCCTGTGTGGTGTAGGTACACCCACGGCGCTGTTAGGGAGGGAGTTCCAGGATTTTGTCCTGTGTGGTGTAGGTACACCCACGGCGCTGTTAGGGAGGGAGTTCCAGGATTTTGTCCCCTGTGTGGTGTAGGTACACCCACGGCACTGTTAGGGAGGGAGTTCCAGGATTTTGTCCCGTGTGTGGTGTAGGTACACCCACGGCGCTGTTAGGGAGGGAGTTCCAGGATTTTGTCTCTGTGTGGTGTAGGTACACCCACGGCACTGTTAGGGAGGGAGTTCCAGGATTTTGTCCCGTGTGTGGTGTAGGTACACCCACGGCGCTGTTAGGGAGGGAGTTCCAGGATTTTGTCTCTGTGTGGTGTAGGTACACCCACGGCGCTGTTAGGGAGGGAGTTCCAGGATTTTGTCCCTGTGTGGTGTAGGTACACCCACGGCGCTGTTAGGGAGGGAGTTCCAGGATTTGGACCCCAGCGACAGTGAAGGAACGGCCGATATATTTCCAAGTCGGGATGGTGAGGGGCTCAGAGGGGAACTTCCAGGTGGTGGTGTTCCCCATGTATCTGCTGCCCTCGTCCTTCTAGATGGTAGAGGTCGTGGGTTTGGGCGGCGCTGTCGAAGGAGCCTTGGCGAGTTGCTGCAGTGCATCTTGTAGATGGTACACACACTGCTGCCCCTGTGCGTCGGTGGTGGAGGGAAGGAATGTTTGTGGATGGGGTGCCGATCAAGCGGGGCTGCTTTGTCCCAGATGGTGTTGAGCTTCTTGAGTGTTGTGGGAGCTGCAACTCATCCAGGCCAGTGGGGAGTATCCCATCACACTCGTGACTTGTGCCTTGTCGATGGTGGACAGTTTTTGGGGAGTCAGGAGGTGAGTTACTCTCCGCAGGATTCCCAGCCTCTGACCTGCTCTTGTAGCCACAGGATTTACATGGCTGGTCCTGTTCAGTTTCTGGTCAATAATGGGACATCAGCCAATGCACCATAAGACCGTTCACACAGCAAAACATAGACTGATTATCAAACAATATTCGACCCTGGGCCACATAAGAAAATATTAGGGAGAGGAGACTAAAAGCGCAATAAGTTTGTAAGGAGCGTCTTAAACGAAGAGAATGAATAAGAGACGGAGAAAGATGGAGAGAGGTTTAGGGAGGGAATTCCAGAGCTGAGGGCTCTCCCCAGGCAGCAGAATGCACGGGTGACAATTGCGGAGCGATGGGAATTGTGTTACGCTCGAGAGGCTGGAATTGGAGGAGTGCAGAGACCTCGGAGGGTCGTAGGAGGTTACAGAGATAGGGAGGGTTGGAGGGTCTGGAGGAGGTTACAGAGATAGGGAGGGTTGTAGGGGCTGAATGAGGTTAGAGAGATAGGGAGGGGTGTAGGGGCTGGAGGAGGTTACAGAGATAGGGAGGGTTGTAGGGGCTGGAGAAGGTTATAGAGATAGGGAGGGGTGTAGGGGCTGGAAGAGGTTACAGAGGTAGGGAGGGTTGTAGGGGCTGGAGGAGGTTATAGAGATAGGGAGGGGTGTAGGGGCTGGAAGAGGTTACAGAGATAGGGAAGTGTAGGGGCTGGAGGACGCTATAGAGATAGGAAGGTTAGAAGGGGCTGGAGGAAGTTAGAGAGATAGGGAGGGTTGTAGGGGCTGGAGGAAGTTACAGAGATAGGGAAGGTTGAAGGGGCTGGAGGAGGTTACAGAGATAGGGAGAGTTGTCGGGGCTGGAAGAGGTTACAGAAATATGGAGAGTTGTTGGGGCTGGAAGAGGTTACAGAGATAGGGAGGGTTGTAGGGGGTGGAGGAGGTTAGAGAAATAAGCAAGGTTGTAGGGGCTGGAGAAGGGTACAGAGGTAGAGAGGGATGTAGGGGCTGGAGGAGGTTACAGAGATAGGGAGGGTTGTAGGGGCTGGAGGAGGTTACAGAGATAGGGAGGATTGTATGGGCTGGAGGAGGCTACAGAGATAGGAAGGGTTGCAGGGGTTGGAGGAGGTTACAGAGATAGGGAGGGTTGTAGAGGCTGGAAGAGGTTAGGGAGATAGGGAGGACTGTAGGGGCTGGAAGAGGTTACAGAGATAGGGAGGGTTGTAGGGGCTGGAGGAGATTGCAGAGATAGTGAGGGTTGTAGGAGCTGGAGGAGGTTACAGAGAGAGGGAGGGTTGAAGGGGCTGGAGGAGTCTACAGAGATAGGGAGGGCTGTAGGGGATGGGAGAGGTTACAGAGATAGGGGGGGCAGTAGGGGCTGGAAGAGGTTACAGAGATAGGAAGGGTTGTAGTAGGTGGAGGAGGTTACAGAGATAGGGAGGGTTATAGGGGCTGGAGGAGGTTACAAAGATAGGGAGGGCTGTAGGGGCTGGAGGAGGTTGAAGAGATAGGGAGGGTTGTAGGGGCTGGAGAAGGCTACAGGGATAGGGAGTGTTGCAGGGGCTGGAGGAGGTTACAGAGAGGGAGCATTGTAGGGGCTGGAGGAGGCTACAGAGATAGGGAGGGTTAAAGGGGCTGGAGGAGGTTACAGAGATAGGGAGAGTTGTAGGAGCTGAAGGAGGTTAGAGAGATAGGGAGGGTTGTAGAGGTTGGAGGAGGGTACAGAGATAGGGAGGGTTGAAGGGTCTGGACGAGGTTACAGAAATAGCGAGGGTTGCAGGGGCTAGAGAAGGTTACAGAGATAGGGAGGGTTGTAGGGGCTGGAGGAGGTTACAGAGATAGGAAGGTTTGAAGGGGCTGGAAGAGGTTACAGAAATATGGAGAGTTGTTGGGGATGGAGGAGGTTACAGAGATAGGGAGGGTTGTAGGGGCTGGAGGAGGTTACAGAGATCGGGAGGGTTGTAGGGCCTGGAGGAGTTTACAGAGATAGGGAGGAGTGAAGGGGCTGGAGGAGGTTACAGAGATAGGGAGGGGTGTAGGGACTGGAGGAGGTAACAGAGATAGGGACTGGTGTAGGGGCTGGAAGAGTTTACAGAGATAGGGAGGGTTGTAGGGGCTGGAGGACGCTACAGAGATAGGAAGGTTTGAAGGTGCTGGAGGAAGTTACAGAGATAGGGAGGGTTGTAGGGGCTGGAGGAGGTTACAGAGATAGGGAGGATTGTATGGGCTGGAGGAGGCTACAGAGATAGGAAGTGTTGCAGGGGCTGGAGGAGGTTACAGAGATAGGGAGGGTTGTAGGGGCTGGAGGAGGTTACAGAGATAGGGAGGATTGTATGGGCTGGAGGAGGCTACAGAGATAGGAAGTGTTGCAGGGGCTGGAGGAGGTTACAGAGATAGGGAGGGTTGTAGGAGCTGAAGGAGGTTAGAGAGATAGGGAGGGTTGCAGAGGTTGGAGGAGGGTACAGAGATAGGGAGGGTTGAAGGGTCTGGACGAGGTTACAGAAATAACGTGGGTTGTAGGGGCTAGAGGAGGTTACAGAGATAGGGAGGGTTGTAGGGGCTGGAGGAGTTAACAGAGATAGGGAGAGTTGTAGTGGCTGGAGAAGGTTACAGAGGTAGGGAGGGTTGTAGGGGCTGGAGAAGGTTACAGAGCTGGGAGGGTTGTAGGAGCTGAAGGAGGTTAGAGAGATAGGGAGGGTTGTAGAGGTTGGAGGAGGGGACAGAGATAGGGAGGGTTGAAGGGTCTGGACGAGGTTACAGAAATAGCGAGGGTTGTAGGGGCTAGAGAAGGTTACAGAGATAGGGAGGGTTGTAGGGGCTGGAGGAGGTTACAGAGATAGGAAGGTTTGAAGGGGCTGGAAGAGGTTACAGAAATAAGGAGAGTTGTTGGGGCTGGAGGAGGTTACAGAGATAGGGAGGGTTGTAGGGGCTGGAGGAGGTTACAGAGATCGGGAGGGTTGTAGGGGCTGAAGGAGGTTAGAGAGTTAGGTAGGGTTGTCGAGTTTGGAGGAGGGTACAGAGGTAGGGAGAGTTGTAGGGGCTGGAGGAGTTAACAGAGATAGGGAGAGTTGTAGAGGCTGGAGAAGGTTACAGAGATAGGGAGGGTTGTAGGGGCTGGAGGAGGTTACAGAGATCGGGAGGGTTGTAGGGGCTGAAGGAGGTTAGAGAGTTAGGTAGGGTTGTCGAGTTTGGAGGAGGGTACAGAGGTAGGGAGAGTTGTAGGGGCTGGAGGAGTTAACAGAGATAGGGAGAGTTGTAGGGGCTGGAGAAGGTTACAGAGATAGGGAGGGATGTAGGGGCTAGAGGAGGTTACAGAGATAAGGAGGGTTGTAGGGGTTGCAAGAGGTTACAGAGATAGGGAGGGTTGTAGGGGTTGGAAGAGGTAACAGAGATAGGGAGGGTTGTAGGGCCTGGAGGAGTTTACAGAGATAGGGACTGGTGTAGGGGCTTGAAGAGTTTACAGAGATAGGGTATTGTAGGGGCTGGAGGACGCTACAGAGAGAGGAAGGTTTGGAGAGGCTGGAAGAAGTTACAGAGATAGGGAGGGTTTTAGGGGCTGGAGGAGGTTACAGAGGTAGGGAGGGTTGTAGGGGCTGGAGGAGGTTACAGAAATAGGGAGGGTTGTAGGGGCTGGAGGAGGTTACAGAGATAGGGAGGATTGTATGGGCTGGGGGAGGCTACAGAGATAGGAAGGGTTGCGGGGGCTGGAGGAGGTTACAGAGATAGGGATGGTTGGAGAGACTGGAAGAGGTTACAGAGATAGGGAGGGTTGTAGGGGCTGGAGGAGGTTACAGAGATAGGGAGGGCTGTAGGAGGTTGCAGAGATAGGGACGGTTGTAATGGCTGGAGGAGGTTACAGAGAAAGGGAGGGCTGTAGGGGCTGGAGGAGGTTGCAGAGATAGGGAGGGTTGTAGGGGCTGGAGGAGGTTAGAGAGAGAGGGAGGTTTGTAGGGGCAAGAGGAGTCAACAGAGATAGGGAGCGTTGTAGGGGCTGGAAGAGGTTACATAGATAGGGAGGGCTGTAGCGGCTGGAAGTGGTTACAGAGATAGGATGGGTTGTAGTGGGTGGAGGAGGTTACAGACATAGGGAGGGTTATAGGGGCTGGAGGAGGTTACAGAGATAGGTAGGGCTGTAGGGGCTGGAGTAGGCTACAGAGATAGGGAGTGTTGCAGGGGCTGGAGGAGGTTACAGAGAGGGAGCATTGTAGGGGCTGGAGGAGGCTACAGAGATAGGGAGGGTTAAAGGGGCTGGAGGAGGTTACAGAGATAGGGAGGGTTGTAGGGGCTGGAGGACGTTACAGAGATAGGGAGGGTTGTAGGGGCTGGAGAAGGTTACGGAGATGGGGAGGCGTGTAGGGGCAAGAGGAGGTTACAGAGATAGGGAGGGTTGTAGGGGCTGGAGGAGGTCACAGAGATAGGGAGGGTTGTAGAGGTTGGAGGAGGTTACAGAGATAGGGTGGGGTGTAGAGTTTGGAGGAGGTTACAGAGAAAGGGAGGGTTGTAGGGTCTTGAGGAATTTACAGAGATAGGGAGGGTTGTAGGGGCTGGAGGAGGTTACAGAGATAGGGAGGGTTGAAGAGCCTGGAGGAGGTTACAGAGAGGGAGCATTGTAGGGGCTGGAGGAGGTTACAGAGATAGGGAGGCTTGTAGGGGTTGGAGAAGGTTACGAAGGTAGGGAGGGGTGTAGGGGCTGGAGGAGGTTACAGAGAGAGGGAGGGTTGTAGGGGCTGGAGTAGGTCACAGAGATAGGGAGGGTCGTAGAGGTTGGAGGAGGTTACAGAGATAGGGAGGTTTGTAGAGGTTGGAGGAGGTTACAGAGATAGGGAGGGGTGTAGGGGCAGGATAAGGTTACAGAGATAGGGAGGTTGAAAGGTGCTGGAGGAGGTAACAGAGATAGGGAGAGTTGTAGAGGTTGGAGGTTACAGAGATTGGGTGGGTTGTAGAGGTTGGAGGAGGTTACAGAGATAGGAAGGTTTGAAGGGGCTGGAAGAGGTTACAGAAATATGGAGCGTTGTTGGGGCTGGAGGAGGTTACAGAGATAGGGAGGGTTGTAGGGGCTGGAGGAGGTTACAGAGATCGGGAGGGTTGTAGGGGCTAGAGGAGGTTACAGAGATAAGGAGGGTTGTAGGGGTTGCAAGAGGTTGCAGAGATAGGGAGGGTTGTAGGGGCTGGAGGAGGTTACAGAGATAGGAAGGTTTGAAGGGGCTGGAAGAGGTTACAGAAATAAGGAGAGTTGTTGGGGCTGGAGGAGGTTACAGAGATAGGGAGGGTTGTAGGGGCTGGAGGAGGTTACAGAGATCGGGAGGGTTGTAGGGGCTGAAGGAGGTTAGAGAGTTAGGTAGGGTTGTCGAGTTTGGAGGAGGGTACAGAGGTAGGGAGAGTTGTAGGGGCTGGAGGAGTTAACAGAGATAGGGAGAGTTGTAGAGGCTGGAGAAGGTTACAGAGATAGGGAGGGTTGTAGGGGCTGGAGGAGGTTACAGAGATCGGGAGGGTTGTAGGGGCTGAAGGAGGTTAGAGAGTTAGGTAGGGTTGTCGAGTTTGGAGGAGGGTACAGAGGTAGGGAGAGTTGTAGTGGCTGGAGGAGTTAACAGAGATAGGGAGAGTTGTAGGGGCTGGAGAAGGTTACAGAGATAGGGAGGGATGTAGGGGCTAGAGGAGGTTACAGAGATAAGGAGGGTTGTAGGGGTTGCAAGAGGTTACAGAGATAGGGAGGGTTGTAGGGGTTGGAAGAGGTAACAGAGATAGGGAGGGTTGTAGGGCCTGGAGGAGTTTACAGAGATAGGGACTGGTGTAGGGGCTTGAAGAGTTTACAGAGATAGGGTATTGTAGGGGCTGGAGGACGCTACAGAGATAGGAAGGTTTGGAGAGGCTGGAAGAAGTTACAGAGATAGGGAGGGTTTTAGGGGCTGGAGGAGGTTACAGAGGTAGGGAGGGTTGTAGGGGCTGGAGGAGGTTACAGAAATAGGGAGGGTTGTAGGGGCTGGAGGAGGTTACAGAGATAGGGAGGATTGTATGGGCTGGGGGAGGCTACAGAGATAGGAAGGGTTGCGGGGGCTGGAGGAGGTTACAGAGATAGGGATGGTTGGAGAGACTGGAAGAGGTTACAGAGATAGGGAGGGTTGTAGGGGCTGGAGGAGGTTACAGAGATAGGGAGGGCTGTAGGAGGTTGCAGAGATAGGGAGGGTTGTAATGGCTGGAAGAGGTTACAGAGAAAGGGAGGGCTGTAGGGGCTGGAGGAGGTTACAGAGATAGGGAGTGTTGCAGGGGCTGGAGGAGGTTACAGAGAGGGAGCATTGTAGGGGCTGGAGGAGGCTACAGAGATAGGGAGGGTTAAAGGGGCTGGAGGAGGTTACAGAGATAGGGAGGGTTGTAGGAGCTGAAGGAGGTTAGAGAGATAGGGAGGGTTGTAGAGGCTGGAGGGTACAGAGATGGGGAGGGCTGAAGGGGCTGGAGGAGGTTACAGAGATAGGGAGGGTTGTAGGGGCTGGAGGACGTTACAGAGATAGGGAGGGTTGTAGGGGCTGGAGAAGGTTACGGAGATGGGGAGGCGTGTAGGGGCAAGAGGAGGTTACAGAGATAGGGAGGGTTGTAGGGGCTGGAGGAGGTCACAGAGATAGGGAGGGTTGTAGAGGTTGGAGGAGGTTACAGAGATAGGGAGCGTTGTAGAGGTTGGAGGAGGTTACAGAGATAGGGTGGGGTGTAGAGTTTGGAGGAGGTTACAGAGAAAGGGAGGGTTGTAGGGGCTGGAGGAATTTAGAGAGATAGGGAGGGTTGTAGGGGCTGGAGGAGGTTACAGAGATAGGGAGGGTTGAAGGGCCTGGAGGAGGTTACAGAGAGGGAGCATTGTAGGGGCTGGAGGAGGTTACAGAGATAGGGAGGGGTGTAGGGGCAGGATAAGGTTACAGAGATAGGGAGGTTGAAAGGTGCTGGAGGAGGTAACAGAGATAGGGAGAGTTGTAGAGGTTGGAGGTTACAGAGATTGGGTGGGGTGTAGAGGTTGGAGGAGGTTACAGAGATAGGGAGGGTTGTAGGGGCTGGAGTAGGTTACAGAGATAAGGATGATTTTAGGGGCTGGAGGAGGTTACAGAGATAAGGAGGATTTTAGGGGCTGGAAGAGATAACATAGAGAGGGTTGTAGGGGCTGGAGGAGTTTACAGAGCTCGGGAAGGTTGAAGGTTCTGGATGAGTTTACAGAAACAGCGAGGGTTGTAGAGGCTGGAGGAGGTTACAGAGATAGGCAGGGTTCTAGGGGCTGGAGGAGGTTACAGAGATAAGGTGGACTTTAGGGACTGGAGGAGGTAACATAGATAGAGAAGGTTGTAGGGGCTGGAGGAAGTTACAGAGATAGGGAGGGTTGTAGAGGCTGGAGGAGGTAACAGAGATAGTGGGGGTAGGGGCAGGAGGAGGTTACAGAGACAAGGAGGATTGTAGCGGCTGGAGGATGTAACAGAGATAGGGAGTATTGTAGGGGCTGGAGGAGGTTACAGAGATAGGAAGGTTTGAAGGGGCTGGAAGAGGTTACAGAAATTATGGAGAGTTGTTGGGGCTGGAGGAGGTTACAGAGATAGGGAGGGTTGTAGGGGCTGGAGGAGGTTACAGAGATCGGGAGGGTTGTAGGGGCTGAAGGAGGTTAGAGAGTTAGGTAGGGTTGTAGAGTTTGGAGGAGGGTACAGAGATAAGGAGGGTTGCAGGGGCTGGAGGAGTTAACAGAGATAGGGAGAGTTGTAGGGGCTGGAGGACGCTACAGAGATAGGAAGGTTTGAAGGGGCTGGAGGAAGTTACAGAGATAGGGAGGGTTTTAGGGGCTGGAGGAGGTGTACAGAGATAGGGAGGGTTGTAGGTGCTGGAGGAGGTTATAGAGATAGGGAGGGTTGTAGAGGTTGGAGGAGGGTACAGAGATAGGGAGGGTTGAAGGGTCTGGACGAGGTTGCAGAAATAGCGTGGGTTGTAGGGGCTAGAGGAGGTTACAGAGATAGGGAGGGTTGGAGAGTCTGGAACAGGGTACAGAGATAGGGAGGGCTGTAGGAGGTTGCAGAGATAGGGAGGGTTGTAGTGGCTGGAGGAGGTTACAGAGATAGGGAGGGCTGTAGGGGCTGGAGGAGGTTGCAGAGATAGGGAGGGTTGTAAGGGCTGGAGGAGGTTACAGAGAGAGGGAGGTTTGTAGGGGCTAGAGGAGTCTACAGAGATAGGGAGGACTGTAGGGGCTGGAAGAGGTTACAGAGATAGGGTGGGTTGTAGGGGGTGGAGGAGGTTAAAGAGATAGGGAGGACTGTCGGGGCTGGAAGAGGTTACAGAGATAGGAAGGATTGTAGTGGGTGGAGGAGGTTACAGAGATAGGCAGGGTTATAGGGGCTGGAGGAGGTTACAGAGATAGGGAGGGCTGGAGGAGGCTGCAGAGATAGGGAGGGTTGTAGGGACTGGAGGAATTTACAGAGATAGGGAGGGTTGTAGGGGCTGGAGGAGTTTACAGAGATAGGGAGGGTTGTAGGGGCTGGAGGAGGTTACTGAGATAGGCAGGGTTGTAGAGGCTGGAGGATGTTACAGAGAGAGGGAGGGGTGTAGGGGTTGGAGGAGGTTACAGAGATAGGGAGGTTTGTTGGGGCTGGAGGAGGTTACAGAGATAGGGAGGGTTGTAGGGGCTGGAGGAGGTTACAGAGATAGGGAGGGGTGTAGGGGCTGGAGGAGGTTACAGAGATAGGGGCGGTTGTAGGGGCTGGAGCAGGTTACAGAGATAGGGAGGGTTTTGGGGATGGAGGAGGTTACAGAGATAAGGAGGATTTTAGGGGCTGGAAGAGATAACATAGAGAGGGTTGTAGGGGCCGGAGGAGGTTACGGAGTTCGGGAGGGTTGAAGGTTCTGGATGAGTTTACAGAAACAGCGAGGGTTGTAGAGGCTGGAGGAGATTACAGAGATAGGCAGGGTTGTAGGGGCTGGAGGAGGTTATAGAGATAGGCAGGGTTGTAGGGGCTGGAGGAGGTTACAGAGATAAGGAGGATTTTAGGGACTGGAGGAGGTAACATAGATAGAGAAGGTTGTAGGGGCTGGAGGAGTTTACAGAGATAGGGAGGGTTGTAGGGGCTGGAGGAGGTTACAGAGACAAGGAGGATTGTAGGGGCTGGAGGATGTAACAGAGATAGGGAGGTTTGTACGGGCTGGAGAAGGTAACAGAGATAGGGAGGGTTGTAGGGGCTGGAGGAGGTTACAGAGCTAAGGAGGGTTGTAGGGGTTGGAAGAGGTTAGAGATAGGGAGGGTTGTAGGGGTTGGAAGAGGTTACAGAGATAGGGAGGATTGTAAGTCAAGGAGGACTTTACAGAGATAAGGAGGAGTGTAGGGGCTGGAGGAGGTTACATAGATAGGGAGGGATATAGAGACTGGAGGAGGTAACAGAGATAGGGAGTGGTGTAGAGGCTGGAAGAGTTTACAGAGATAATGAAGTGTAGGGGCCGGAGGACGCTACAGAGATAGGAAGGTTTGAAGAGGCTGGAGGAAGTTACAGAGATGGGGAGGGTTTTAGGGGCTGGAAGAGGTTACAGAGGTAGGGAGGGTTGTAGGGGCTGGAGGAGGTTACAGAGATAGGGAGGGTTGTAGGGGCTGGAGGAGGTTACAGAGATTGGGAGGATTGTATGGGCTGGAGCAGGCTACAGAGATAGGAAGGGTTGCAGGGGTTGGAGGCGGTTACAGAGATAGGGAGGTTTGTAGAGGCTGGAGGAATTTACAGAGATAGGGAGGGTTGTAGGGGCTGGAGGAGGTTACAGAGATAGGGAGGGGTGTAGGGGCTGGAGGAGGTTACAGAGATAGGGAGGGTTGTAGGGGCTGGAAGAGGTTACAGAGATAAGGAGGATTTTAGGGGCTGGAGGAGGTTACAGAGATAAGGAGGATTTTAGGGGCTGGAAGAGATAACATAGGGAGGGTTGTAGGGGCTGGAGGAGGTTACAGAGCTCGGGAGGGTTGAAGGTTCTGGATGAGTTTAAAGAAACAGCGAGGGTTATAGAGGCTGGAGGAGGTTACAGAGATAGGCAGGGTTGTAGGGGCTGGAGGAGGTTACAGAGATAAGGAGGATTTTAGGAACTGGAGGAGGTAACATAGATAGAGAAGGTTGTAGGGGCTGGAGGAGGTTACAGAGATAGGGAGGGTTGTAGGGGCTGGAGGTTGTAACAAAGATAGGGAGATTTGTAGGGGCTGGAGGAGGTAACAGAGATAGGGAGAGTTGTAGGGGCTGGAGGAGGTTACAGAGATAAGGAGGGTTGTAGGGGTTGCAAGAGGTTACAGAGATAGGGAGGGTTGTAGTGGTTGGAAGAGGTTACAGAGATAGGGAGGTTTGTAGGGCCAGGAGAACTTTACAGAGATAGGGAGGAGTGTAGGGGCTGGGGGAGGTTACAGAGATAGGGAGTGGTGTAGAGGCTGGAAGAGTTTACAGAGATAATGAAGTGTAGGGGCCGGAGGACGCTACAGAGATAGGAAGGTTTGAAGGGGCTGGAGGAAGTTACAGAGATAGGGAGGGTTTTAGGGGCTGGAAGAGGTTACAGAGGTAGGGAGGGTTGTAGGGTCTGGAGGAGGTTACTGAGATTGGGAGGATTGTATGGGCTGGAGCAGGCTACAGAGATAGGAAGGGTTGCAGGGGTTGGAGGCGGTTACAGAGATAGGGAGGGTTGTAGAGGCTGGAAGAGGTTACAGAGATAGGGTGGGTTGTAGGGGCTGGAGGAGGATGCAGAGATAGGGAGCGCTGTAGGGGCTGGAGGAGGTTGCAGACATAGGGAGGGTTGTAGGGGCTGGAGGAGGTTACAGAGCGAGGGAGTGTTGTAGGGGCTGGAGGAGTCTACAGAGATAGGGAGGGTTGTAGGGGCTGGAAGAGGTTACAGAGATAGGGAGGGCAGTAGGGGCTAGAAGAGGTTACAGAGATAGGAAGGGTTGTAGTGGGTGGAGGAGGTTACAGGAATAGGGAGGGTTATAGGGGCTGGAGAAGGTTACAGAGATAGGGAGGGCTGTAGGGGCTGGAGGAGGTTGCACAGATAGGGAAGGTTGTAGGGGATGGAGAAGGCTACAGAGATAGGGAGTGTTGCAGGAGCTGGAGGAGGTCGCAGAGAGGGAGCATTGTAGGGGCGGGAGGAGGCTACAGAGATAGGGAGGGTTAAAGGGGCTGGAGGAGGTTACAGAGATAGGGAGGGTTGTAGGAGTTGAACGAGGTTAGATAGATAGGGAGGGTTGTAGAGGTTGGAGCAGGGTACAGAGATAGGGAGGGCTGAAGGGTCTGGACGAGGTTACAGAAATAGCGAGGGTTGTAGGGGCTAGAGGAGTTTACAGAGATAGGGAGGGTTGTAGGGGCTGGAGGAGGTTACAGAGATAGGGAGGTTTGTAGGGCCTGGAGGAGGTTACAGAGAGGGAGCATTGTAGGGGCTGGAGGAGGTTACAGAGATAGGGAGGGCAGTAGGGGCAGGAAGAGGTTACAGAGATAGGAAGGGTTGTAGTAGGTGGAGGAGGTTACAGATATAGGGAAGGTTATAGGGGCTGGAGGAGGTTACAGAGATAGGGAGGTGTCTAGGGGCAGGAGGTGGTTGCAGAGATAGGGAAGGTTGTAGGGGCTGGAGAAGGCTACAGAGATAGGGAGTGTTGCAGGGGCTGGAGGAGGTCACAGAGATAGGGAGGGTTGTAGAGGTTGGAGGAGGGTACAGAGATAGGGAGGGTTGAAGGGTGTGGATGAGGTTACAGAAATAGCGAGGGTTGTAGGGGCTAGAGGAGTTTACAGAGATAGGGAGGGTTGTAGGGGCTGGAGGAGGTTACAGAGATAGGAAGGTTTGAAGGGGCTGGAGGAAGTTACATAGATAGGGAGGGTTGTAGGGGCTGGAGGAGGTTACAGAGATAGGGAGAGTTGTCGGGGCTGGAAGAGGTTACAGAAATATGGAGAGTTGTCGGGGCTGGAAGAGGTTACAGAGATAGGAAGGGTTGTAGGCGCTGGAGGAGGTTACAGAGTTCGGGAGGGTTGTAGGGGCTGAAGGAGGTTAGAGAGTTAGGCAGGGTTGTAGAGTTTGGAGGAGGGTACAGAGATAGGGAGGGTTGTATGGGCTGGAGGAGTTTACAGAGATAGGGAGAGTTGTAGAGCCTGGAGAAGGTTACAGAGATAGGGAGGGTTGTAGGGGCTGGAGAAGGTTACAGAGGTAGGGAGGGTTGTAGGGGCTGGAGGAGGTTACAGAGATAGGGAGTGATGTAGGTGCTGGAGGAGGTTACAGAGATAGGGAGGATTGTATGGGCTGTAGGAGGTTACAGAGATAGGGAGGACGGTAGGAGCTGGAAGAGGTTTCAGAGATAGGGAGGGTTGTAGTGGGCGGAGGAGGTTGCAGAGATAGGGAGGGTTGTAGGGGCTGGAGGAGGCTGCAGAGATAGGGAGTGTTGCAGGGGCTGGAGGAGGTTACAGAGAGAGGGAGGTTTGTAGGGGCTAGAGGAGTCTACAGATATAGGGAGGGTTGTAGGGGCTGGAGGAGGTTACAGAGAGAGGGAGGTTTGTAGGGGCTAGAGGAGTCTACAGATATAGGGAGGGTTGTAGGGGCTGGAGGAGGTTACAGAGATCGGGAGGGTTGTAGGGGGCTGGAGGAGGTTACAGAGATAAGGAGGGCTGTAGGGGCTGGAAGAGGTTACAGAGATAGGGAGGGTTGTAGGGGCTGGAGGAGGCTGCAGAGATAGGTAGTGTTGCAGGGGCTGGAGGAGGTTACAGAGATAGGGAGGGCTGTAGGGTCTGGAGGAGGTTGCAGAGATAGGGAGGGTTGTAGGGGCTGGAGGAGGCTGCAGAGATAGGTAGTGTTGCAGGGGCTGGAGGAGGTTACAGAGAGAGGGAGGGCTGTAGGGGCTGGAGGTGTTTACAGTGAGAGGGAGGGTTGTACGGGCTGGAGGAGGTTACTGAGATAGGGAGGGTTGTAGAGGCTGGAGGATGTTACAGAGATAGGGAGGGGTGTAGGGGCTCGAGGAGGTTACAGAGATAGGGAGGGTTGTTGGGGATGGAGGAGGTTACAGAGAAAAGGAGGATTGTAGGGGCTGGAGGATGTAACAGAGATAGGGAGGTTTGTAGGGGCTGGAGGAGGTAACAGAGATAGGGAGGGTTGTAGGGGTTGGAGGAGGTTACAGAGAAAAGGAGGATTGTAGGGGCTGGAGGATGTAACAGAGATAGGGAGGTTTGTAGGGGCTGGAGGAGGTAACAGAGATAGGGAGGGTTGGAGAGGCTAGAGGAGGTTACAGAGATAAGGAGGGTTGTAGGGCCTGGAGGAGTTTACAGAGATAGGGAGGAGTGAAGGGGCAGGAGGAGGTTACAGAGATAGGGAGGGGTGTAGGGACTGGAGGAGGTAACAGAGATAGAGAGTGGTGTAGGGGCTGGAGGAGGTTACAGAGATAGGAAGGGTTGGAGAGACTGGAAGAGGTTACAGAGATAGGGAGGACTGTAGGAGCTGGAAGAGATTTCAGAGATAGGGAGGGTTGTGGTGGGTGGAGGAGGTTACAGAGATAGGGAGGTGTCTAGGGGCAGGAGGAGGTTGCAGAGATAGGGAAGGTTGTAGGGGCTGGAGGAGGTTACAGAGATAGGGAGGGTTGTTGGGGCTGGAGGAGGTTACAGAGATAGGGAGGGTTGTAGGGGCTGGAGTAGGTTACAGAGATAGGGAGGGTTGTAGGGGCTGGACGAGGTTACAGAGATAAGGAGGATTTTAGTGGCTGGAGGAGGTTACAGAGATAGGGAGGGTTGTAGGGGCTGGACGAGGTTACAGAGATAAGGATGATTTTAGGGGCTGGAGGAGGTTACAGAGATAGGGAATTGTAGGAGCTGGAGGACGCTACAGAGATAGGAAGGTTTGAAGGGGCTGGAGGAAGTTACAGAGATAGGGAGGTGTCTAGGGGCAGGAGGAGGTTGCAGAGATAGGGAAGGTTGTAGGGGCTGGAGAAGGCTACAGAGATAGGGAGTGTTGCAGGGGCTGGAGGAGGTCACAGAGATAGGGAGGGTTGTAGAGGTTGGAGGAGGGTACAGAGATAGGGAGGGTTGAAGGGTGTGGATGAGGTTACAGAAATAGCGAGGGTTGTAGGGGCTAGAGGAGTTTACAGAGATAGGGAGGGTTGTAGGGGCTGGAGGAGGTTACAGAGATAGGAAGGTTTGAAGGGGCTGGAGGAAGTTACATAGATAGGGAGAGTTGTCGGGGCTGGAAGAATTTAGAGAAATATGGAGAGTTGTCGGGGCTGGAAGAGGTTACAGAGATAGGAAGGGTTGTAGGCGCTGGAGGAGTTTACAGAGTTCGGGAGGGTTGTAGGGGCTGAAGGAGGTTAGAGAGTTAGGCATGGTTGTAGAGTTTGGAGGAGGGTACAGAGATAGGGAGGGTTGTATGGGCTGGAGGAGTTTACAGAGATAGGGAGAGTTGTAGAGCCTGGAGAAGGTTACAGAGATAGGGAGGGTTGTAGGGGCTGGAGAAGGTTACAGAGGTAGGGAGGGTTGTAGGGGCTGGAGGAGGTTACAGAGATAGGGAGTGTTGTAGGTGCTGGAGGAGGTTACAGAGATAGGGAGGATTGTATGGGCTGGAGGAGGTTACAGAGATACGGAGGACGGTAGGAGCTGGAAGAGGTTTCAGAGATAGGGAGGGTTGTAGTGGGCGGAGGAGGTTGCAGAGATTGGGAGGGTTGTAGGGGCTGGAGGAGGCTGCAGAGATAGGGAGTGTTGCAGGGGCTGGAGGAGGTTACAGAGAGAGAGAGGTTTGTAGGGGCTAGAGGAGTCCAGAGATATAGGGAGGGTTGTAGGGGCTGGAGGAGGTTACAGAGAGAGGGAGGTTTGTAGGGGCTAGAGGAGTCTACAGATATAGGGAGGGTTGTAGGGGCTGGAGGAGGTTACAGAGATAGGGAGGGTTGTAGAGGCTGGAAGAGGTTACAGAGATAGGGAGGACTGTAGGGGCTGGAAGAGCTTACAGAGATAGGGTGGGTTGTAGGGGATGGAGGAGGTTACGGAGATAGGGAGGGCTGTAGGAGGTTGTAGAGATAGGGAGGGTTGAAGGGGCTGGAGGAGGTTACAGAGAGAGGGAGGGTTGTAGGGGCTAGAGGAGTCTTCAGAGATAGGGAGGGTTGTAGGGGCTGGAAGAGGTTACATAGATAGGGAGGGTTGTAGTGGGTGGAGGAGGTTACAGAGATAGGGAGGGTTATAGGGGTTGGAGGAGATTACAGAGATAGGGAGGGTTGTAGGGGCTGGAGGAGGTCACAGAGAGGGAGCATTGTAGGGGCTGGAGGAGGCTACAGAGATAGGGAGGGTTGTAGAGGTTGGAGGAGGGTACAGAGATAGGGAGGGTTGAAGGGTGTGGACGAGGTTACAGAAATAGCGAGGGTTGTAGGGGCTAGAGGAGTTTACAGAGATAGGGAGGGTTGTAGGGGCTGGAGGAGGTTACAGAGATAGGAAGGTTTGAAGGGGCTGGAGGAAGTTACAGAGATAGGGAGGGTTTTAGGGGCTGGAGGAGGTTACAGAGGTAGGGAGGGTTGTAGAGGCCGGAGGAGGTTACAGAGATAGGGAGGGTTGTAGGGGCTGGAGGAGGTTACAGAGATAGGGAGGATTGTATGGGCTGGAGGAGGCTACAGAGATAGGGAGGGTTGTAGGGCCTGGAGGAGTTTACAGAGATAGGGAGGAGTGAAGGGGCAGGAGGAGGTTACAGAGATAGGTGGGGTTGCAGGGCCTGGAGGAGTTAACAGAGATAGGGACTGGTGTAGGAGCTGGAGGAGTTTACAGAGATAGGGAATTGTAGGAGCTGGAGGACGCTACAGAGATAGGAAGGTTTGAAGGGGCTGGAGGAGGTTACAGAGGTAGGGAGGGTTGTAGAGGCTGGAGGAGGTTACAGAGATAGGGAGGATTGTATGGGCTGGAGGAGGCTACAGAGATAGGGAGGGTTGGAGAGACTGCAAGAGGTTAGAGAGATAGGGAGGACTGTAGGAGCTGGAAGAGGTTTCAGAGATAGTGAGGGTTGTAGTGGGTGGAAGAGGTTGCAGAGATAGGGAGGGTTGTAGGGGCTGGAGGAGGTTACAGAGATAGGGAGGGCTGTAGGAGATTGCAGACATAGGGAGGGTTGTAGTGGCTGGGGGAGGTTACAGAGAAAGGGAGGGCTGTAGAGGCTGGAGGAGGTTGCAGAGATAGGGAGGGTTGTAGAGGCTGGAGGAGGTTAGAGAGAGAGGAAGGTTTGTAGGAGATAGAGGAGTCTACAGAGATAGGGAGGGTTGTAGGGGTTGGAAGAGGTTACATAGATAGGGAGGGCTGCAGGGGCTGGAAGAGGTTACAGAGATAGGAAGGGTTGTAGTGGGTGGAGGAGGTTACAGAGATAGGGAGGGTTATAGGGGCAGGAGGAGGTTACAGAGATAGGGAGGGCTGTGGGGGCTGGAGGAGGCTACAGAGATAGGGAGTGTTGCAGGGGCTGGAGGAGGTTACAGAGAGGGAGCATTGTAGGGGCTGGAGGAGGTTTCAGAGATAGGGAGGGTTGTAGGGGCTGGATAAGGTTACAGATATAGGGAGGTTGAAAGGTGCTGGAGGAGGTTACAGAGATAGGGAGGGTTGTAGAGGTTGGAGGTTACAGAGATTGGGTGGGGTGTAGAGGTTGGAGGAGGTTACAGAGATAGGGAGGGTTGTAGGGGCTGGAGGAATTTACAGAGATAGGGAGGGTTGTAGGGGCTGGAGGAGGTTACAGAGATAGGGAGGGGTGTAGGGGCTGGAGGAGGTTACAGAGATAGGGAGGGTTGTAGGGGCTGGAGGAGGTTACAGAGATAGGGAGGGTTAAAGGGGCAGGAGGAGGTTAAAGAGATAGAGAGGGTTGTAGGAGCTGAAGGAGGTTAGAGAGATAGGGAGGGTTGTAGAGGCTGGACGGTACAGAGATAGGGAGGGCTGAAGGGGCTGGAGGAGGTTACAGAGATAGGGAGGGTTGTAGGGGCTGGAGAAGGTTACGGAGATGGGGAGGGGTGTAGGGCCTGGAGGAGGTTACAGAGATAGGGAGGGTTGTAGGGGCTGGAGGAGGTCACAGAGATAGGGAGGATTGTAGAGGTTGGAGGAGGTTACAGAGATAGGGAGGGTTGTAGAGGTTGGAGGAGGTTACAGAGATAGGGTGGGGTGTAGAGTTTGGAGGAGGTTACAGAGATAGGGAGGGTTGTAGGGGCTGGAGGAGGTTACAGAGATAGGGAGGTTTGTAGGGCCTGGAGGAGGTTACAGAGAGGGAGCATTGTAGGGGCTGGAGGAGGTTACAGAGATAGGGAGGGCAGTAGGGGCAGGAAGAGGTTACAGAGATAGGAAGGGTTGTAGTAGGTGGAGGAGGTTACAGATATAGGGAAGGTTATAGGGGCTGGAGGAGGGTACAGAGAAAAGGAGGTGTCTAGGGGCAGGAGGTGGTTGCAGAGATAGGGAAGGTTGTAGGGGCTGGAGAAGGCTACAGAGATAGGGAGTGTTGCAGGGGCTGGAGGAGGTCACAGAGATAGGGAGGGTTGTAGAGGTTGGAGGAGGGTACAGAGATAGGGAGGGTTGAAGGGTGTGGATGAGGTTACAGAAATAGCGAGGGTTGTAGGGGCTAGAGGAGTTTACAGAGATAGGGAGGGTTGTAGGGGCTGGAGGAGGTTACAGAGATAGGAAGGTTTGAAGGGGCTGGAGGAAGTTACATAGATAGGGAGGGTTGTAGGGGCTGGAGGAGGTTACAGAGATAGGGAGAGTTGTCGGGGCTGGAAGAGGTTACAGAAATATGGAGAGTTGTCGGGGCTGGAAGAGGTTACAGAGATAGGAAGGGTTGTAGGCGCTGGAGGAGGTTACAGAGATAGGGAGGGTTGTAGGGGTTGGAGAAGGTTACAGAGAAAAGGAGGATTGTAGGGGCTGGAGGATGTAACAGAGATAGGGAGGTTTGTAGGGGCTGGAGGAGGTAACAGAGATAGGGAGGGTTGGAGAGGCTAGAGGAGGTTACAGAGATAAGGAGGGTTGTAGGGCCTGGAGGAGTTTACAGAGATAGGGAGGAGTGAAGGGGCAGGAGGAGGTTACAGAGATAGGGAGGGGTGTAGGGACTGGAGGAGGTAACAGAGATAGGGAGTGGTGTAGGGGCTGGAGGAGGTTACAGAGATAGGAAGGGTTGGAGAGACTGGAAGAGGTTACAGAGATAGGGAGGACTGTAGGAGCTGGAAGAGTTTTCAGAGATAGGGAGGGTTGTGGTGGGTGGAGGAGGTTACAGAGATAGGGAGGGTTGTAGGGGCTGGAGGAGGTTACAGAGATAGGGAGGGTTGTAGTGGCTGGAGGAGGTTACAGAGATAGGGAGGTGTCTAGGGGCAGGAGGAGGTTGCAGAGATAGGGAAGGTTGTAGGGGCTGGAGAAGGCTACAGAGATAGGGAGTGTTGTAGGGGTTGGAGGAGGTTACAGAGAAAAGGAGGATTGTAGGGGCTGGAGGATGTAACAGAGATAGGGAGGTTTGTAGGGGCTGGAGGAGGTAACAGAGATAGGGAGGGTTGGAGAGGCTAGAGGAGGTTACAGAGATAAGGAGGGTTGTAGGGCCTGGAGGAGTTTACAGAGATAGGGAGGAGTGAAGGGGCAGGAGGAGGTTACAGAGATAGGGAGGGGTGTAGGGACTGGAGGAGGTAACAGAGATAGGGAGTGGTGTAGGGGCTGGAGGAGGTTACAGAGATAGGAAGGGTTGGAGAGACTGGAAGAGGTTACAGAGATAGGGAGGACTGTAGGAGCTGGAAGAGTTTTCAGAGATAGGGAGGGTTGTGGTGGGTGGAGGAGGTTACAGAGATAGGGAGGGTTGTAGGGGCTGGAGGAGGTTACAGAGATAGGGAGGGTTGTAGTGGCTGGAGGAGGTTACAGAGATAGGGAGGTGTCTAGGGGCAGGAGGAGGTTGCAGAGATAGGGAAGGTTGTAGGGGCTGGAGAAGGCTACAGAGATAGGGAGTGTTGCAGGGGCTGGAGGAGGTCACAGAGATAGGGAGGGTTGTAGAGGTTGGAGGAGGGTACAGAGATAGGGAGGGTTGAAGGGTGTGGATGAGGTTACAGAAATAGCGAGGGTTGTAGGGGCTAGAGGAGTTTACAGAGATAGGGAGGGTTGTAGGGGCTGGAGGAGGTTACAGAGATAGGAAGGTTTGAAGGGGCTGGAGGAAGTTACATAGATAGGGAGGGTTGTAGGGGCTGGAGGAGGTTACAGAGATAGGGAGAGTTGTCGGGGCTGGAAGAATTTAGAGAAATATGGAGAGTTGTCGGGGCTGGAAGAGGTTACAGAGATAGGAAGGGTTGTAGGCGCTGGAGGAGTTTACAGAGTTCGGGAGGGTTGTAGGGGCTGAAGGAGGTTAGAGAGTTAGGGAGAGTTGTAGAGCCTGGAGAAGGTTACAGAGATAGGGAGGGTTGTAGGGGCTGGAGAAGGTTACAGAGGTAGGGAGGGTTGTAGGGTCTGGAGGAGGTTACAGAGATAGGGAGTGTTGTAGGTGCTGGAGGAGGTTACAGAGATAGGGAGGATTGTATGGGCTGGAGGAGGTTACAGAGATAGGGAGGACGGTAGGAGCTGGAAGAGGTTTCAGAGATAGGGAGGGTTGTAGTGGGCGGAGGAGGTTGCAGAGATAGGGAGGGTTGTAGGGGCTGGAGGAGGCTGCAGAGATAGGGAGTGTTGCAGGGGCTGGAGGAGGTTACAGAGAGAGGGAGCATTGTAGGGGCTAGAGGAGTCTACAGATATAGGGAGGGTTGTAGGGGCTGGAGGAGGTTACAGAGAGAGGGAGGTTTGTAGGGGCTAGAGGAGTCTACAGATATAGGGAGGGTTGTAGTGGGCGGAGGAGGTTACAGAGATAGGGAGGGTTGTAGAGGCTGGAAGAGGTTACAGAGATAGGGAGGACTGTAGGGGCTGGAAGAGCTTACAGAGATAGGGTGGGTTGTAGGGGATGGAGGAGATTACGGAGATAGGGAGGGCTGTAGGAGGTTGTAGAGATAGGGAGGGTTGAAGGGGCTGGAGGAGGTTACAGAGAGAGGGAGGGTTGTAGGGGCTAGAGGAGTCTTCAGAGATAGGGAGGGTTGTAGGGGCTGGAAGAGGTTACATAGATAGGGAGGGTTGTAGTGGGTGGAGGAGGTTACAGAGATAGGGAGGGTTATAGGGGCTGGAGGAGATTACAGAGATAGGGAGGGTTGTAGGGGCTGGAGGAGGTCACAGAGAGGGAGCATTGTAGGGGCTGGAGGAGGCTACAGAGATAGGGAGGGTTGTAGAGGTTGGAGGAGGGTACAGAGATAGGGAGGGTTGAAGGGTGTGGACGAGGTAACTGAAATAGCGAGGGTTGTAGGGGCTAGAGGAGTTTACAGAGATAGGGAGGGTTGTATGGGGCTGGAGGAGGTTACAGAGATAGGAAGGTTTGAAGGGGCTGGAGGAAGTTACGGAGAGAGGGAGGGTTGTAGGGGCTGGAGGAGGTTACAGAGATAGGGAGAGTTGTCGGGGCTGGAAGAGGTTACAGAAATATGGAGAGTTGTCGGGGCTGGAAGAGGTTACAGAGATAGGAAGGGTTGTTGGCGCTGGAGGAGGTAACAGAGCTCGGGAGGGTTGTAGGGGCTGAAGGAGGTTAGAGAGTTAGGCAGGGTTGCAGAGTTTGGAGGAGGGTACAGAGATAGGGAGGTTTGTATGGGCTGGAGGAGTTAACAGAGATAGGGAGGGTTGTAGAGCCTGGAGAAGGTTACAGAGATAGGGAGGGTTGTAGGGGCTGGAGAAGGTTACGGAGGTAGGGAGGGTTGTAGGGGCTGGAGGAGGTTACAGAGAGAGGGAGGTTTGTAGGGGCTAGAGGAGTCTACAGAGATAGGGAGGGTTGTAGGGGCTGGAGGAGATTATTGAGAAAGGGAGGGTTGTAGAGGCTGGAGGATGTTACAGAGATAGGGAGGGGTGTAGGGGCTGGAGGAGGTTACAGAGATAGGGAGGGTTGTTGGGGCTGGAGGAGGTTACAGAGATAGGGAGGGTTGTAGGGGCTGGAGTAGGTTACAGAGATAGGGAGGGTTGTAGGGGCTGGACGAGGTTACAGAGATAAGGAGGATTTTAGTGGCTGGAGGAGGTTACAGAGATAGGGAGGGTTGTAGGGGCTGGACGAGGTTACAGAGATAAGGATGATTTTAGGGGCTGGAGGAGGTTACAGAGATAGGGAATTGTAGGAGCTGGAGGACGCTACAGAGATAGGAAGGTTTGAAGGGGCTGGAGGAAGTTACAGAGATAGGGAGGGTTTTAGGGGCTGGAGGAGGTTACAGAGGTAGGGAGGGTTGTAGAGGCTGGAGGAGGTTACAGAGATAGGGAGGGTTGTAGGGGCTGGAGGAGGTTACAGAGATAGGGAGGATTGTATGGGCTGGAGGAGGCTACAGAGATAGGGAGGGTTGTAGGGCCTGGAGGAGTTTACAGAGATAGGGAGGAGTGAAGGGGCAGGAGGAGGTTACAGAGATAGGTGGGGTTGCAGGGCCTGGAGGAGTTAACAGAGATAGGGACTGGTGTAGGAGCTGGAGGAGTTTACAGAGATAGGGAATTGTAGGAGCTGGAGGACGCTACAGAGATAGGAAGGTTTGAAGGGGCTGGAGGAGGTTACAGAGGTAGGGAGGGTTGTAGAGGCTGGAGGAGGTTACAGAGATAGGGAGGATTGTATGGGCTGGAGGAGGCTACAGAGATAGGGACGGTTGGAGAGACTGGAAGAGGTTAGAGAGAGAGGGAGGACTGTAGGAGCTGGAAGAGGTTTCAGAGATAGTGAGGGTTGTAGTGGGTGGAGGAGGTTGCAGAGATAGGGAGGGTTGTCGGGGCTGGAAGAGGTTACAGAGATAGGAAGGGTTGTAGGCGCTGGAGGAGGTTACAGAGTTCGGGAGGATTGTAGGGGCTGAAGGAGGTTAGAGAGTTAGGCAGGGTTGTAGAGTTTGGAGGAGGGTACAGAGATAGGGAGGGTTGTATGGGCTGGAGGAGTTTACAGAGATAGGGAGAGTTGTAGAGCCTGGAGAAGGTTACAGAGATAGGGAGGGTTGTAGGGGCTGGAGAAGGTTACAGAGGTAGGGAGGGTTGTAGGGGCTGGAGGAGGTTACAGAGATAGGGAGTGATGTAGGTGCTGGAGGAGGTTACAGAGATAGGGAGGATTGTATGGGCTGTAGGAGGTTACAGAGATAGGGAGGACGGTAGGAGCTGGAAGAGGTTTCAGAGATAGGGAGGGTTGTAGTGGGCGGAGGAGGTTGCAGAGATAGGGAGGGTTGTAGGGGCTGGAGGAGGCTGCAGAGATAGGGAGTGTTGCAGGGGCTGGAGGAGGTTACAGAGAGAGGGAGGTTTGTAGGGGCTAGAGGAGTCTACAGATATAGGGAGGGTTGTAGGGGCTGGAGGAGGTTACAGAGAGAGGGAGGTTTGTAGGGGCTAGAGGAGTCTACAGATATAGGGAGGGTTGTAGGGGCTGGAGGAGGTTACAGAGATCGGGAGGGTTGTAGGGGGCTGGAGGAGGTTACAGAGATAAGGAGGGCTGTAGGGGCTGGAAGAGGTTACAGAGATAGGGAGGGTTGTAGGGGCTGGAGGAGGCTGCAGAGATAGGTAGTGTTGCAGGGGCTGGAGGAGGTTACAGAGATAGGGAGGGCTGTAGGGTCTGGAGGAGGTTGCAGAGATAGGGAGGGTTGTAGGGGCTGGAGGAGGCTGCAGAGATAGGTAGTGTTGCAGGGGCTGGAGGAGGTTACAGAGAGAGGGAGGGTTGTAGAGGCTGGAGGATGTTACAGAGATAGGGAGGGGTGTAGGGGCTCGAGGAGGTTACAGAGATAGGGAGGGTTGTTGGGGATGGAGGAGGTTACAGAGAAAAGGAGGATTGTAGGGGCTGGAGGATGTAACAGAGATAGGGAGGTTTGTAGGCGCTGGAGGAGGTTACAGAGATAGGGAGGGTTGTAGGGGTTGGAGGAGGTTACAGAGAAAAGGAGGATTGTAGGGGCTGGAGGATGTAACAGAGATAGGGAGGTTTGTAGGGGCTGGAGGAGGTAACAGAGATAGGGAGGGTTGGAGAGGCTAGAGGAGGTTACAGAGATAAGGAGGGTTGTAGGGCCTGGAGGAGTTTACAGAGATAGGGAGGAGTGAAGGGGCAGGAGGAGGTTACAGAGATAGGGAGGGGTGTAGGGACTGAAGGAGGTAACAGAGATAGGGAGTGGTGTAGGGGCTGGAGGAGGTTACAGAGATAGGAAGGGTTGGAGAGACTGGAAGAGGTTACAGAGATAGGTAGGACTGTAGGAGCTGGAAGAGTTTTCAGAGATAGGGAGGGTTGTGGTGGGTGGAGGAGGTTACAGAGATAGGGAGGGTTGTAGGGGCTGGAGGAGGTTACAGAGATAGGGAGGGTTGTAGTGGCTGGAGGAGGTTACAGAGATAGGGAGGTGTCTAGGGGCAGGAGGAGGTTGCAGAGATAGGGAAGGTTGTAGGGGCTGGAGAAGGCTACAGAGATAGGGAGTGTTGCAGGGGCTGGAGGAGGTCACAGAGATAGGGAGGGTTGTAGAGGTTGGAGGAGGGTACAGAGATAGGGAGGGTTGAAGGGTGTGGATGAGGTTACAGAAATAGCGAGGGTTGTAGGGGTTAGAGGAGTTTACAGAGATAGGGAGGGTTGTAGGGGCTGGAGGAGGTTACAGAGATAGGAAGGTTTGAAGGGGCTGGAGGAAGTTACATAGATAGGGTGGGTTGTAGGGGCTGGAGGAGATTATTGAGAAAGGGAGGGTTGTAGAGGCTGGAGGATGTTACAGAGATAGGGAGGGGTGTCGGGGCTGGAGGAGGTTACAGAGATAGGGAGGGTTGTTGGGGCTGGAGGAGGTTACAGAGATAGGGAGGGTTGTAGGGGCTGGAGTAGGTTACAGAGATAGGGAGGGTTGTAGGGGCTGGACGAGGTTACAGAGATAAGGAGGATTTTAGTGGCTGGAGGAGGTTACAGAGATAGGGAGGGTTGTAGGGGCTGGATGAGGTTACAGAGATAAGGATGATTTTAGGGGCTGGAGGAGGTTACAGAGATAGGGAATTGTAGGAGCTGGAGGACGCTACAGAGATAGGAAGGTTTGAAGGGGCTGGAGGAAGTTACAGAGATAGGGAGGGTTTTAGGGGCTGGAGGAGGTTACAGAGGTAGGGAGGGTTGTAGAGGCTGGAGGAGGTTACAGAGATAGGGAGGGTTGTAGGGGCTGGAGGAGGTTACAGAGATAGGGAGGATTGTATGGGCTGGAGGAGGCTACAGAGATAGGGAGGGTTGTAGGGCCTGGAGGAGTTTACAGAGATAGGGAGGAGTGAAGGGGCAGGAGGAGGTTACAGAGATAGGTGGGGTTGCAGGGCCTGGAGGAGTTAACAGAGATAGGCACTGGTGTAGGAGCTGGAGGAGTTTACAGAGATAGGGAATTGTAGGAGCTGGAGGACGCTACAGAGATAGGAAGGTTTGAAGGGGCTGGAGGAGGTTACAGAGGTAGGGAGGGTTGTAGAGGCTGGAGGAGGTTACAGAGATAGGGAGGATTGTATGGGCTGGAGGAGGCTACAGAGATAGGGAGGGTTGGAGAGACTGGAAGAGGTTAGAGAGATAGGGAGGACTGTAGGAGCTGGAAGAGGTTTCAGAGATAGTGAGGGTTGTAGTGGGTGGAGGAGGTTGCAGAGATAGGGAGGGTTGTAGGGGCTGGAGGAGGTTACAGAGATAGGGAGGGCTGTAGGAGGTTGCAGAGATAGGGAGGGTTGTAGTGGCTGGGGGAGGTTACAGAGAAAGGGAGGGCTGTAGAGGCTGGAGGAGGTTGCAGAAATAGGGAGGGTTGTAGAGGCTGGAGGAGGTTAGAGATAGAGGGAGGTTTGTAGGAGATAGAGGAGTCTACATAGATAGGGAGGGTTGTAGGGGTTGGAAGAGGTTACATAGATAGGGAGGGCTGTAGGGGCTGGAAGAGGTTACAGAGATAGGAAGGGTTGTAGTGGGTGGAGGAGGTTACAGAGATAGGGAGGGTTATAGGGGCAGGAGGAGGTTACAGAGATAGGGAGGGCTGTGGGGGCTGGAGGAGGCTACAGAGATAGGGAGTGTTGCAGGGACTGGAGGAGGTTACAGAGAGGGAGCATTGTAGGGGCTGGAGGAGGTTTCAGAGATAGGGAGGGTTGTAGGGGCTGGATAAGGTTACAGATATAGGGAGGTTGAAAGGTGCTGGAGGAGGTTACAGAGATAGGGAGGGTTGTAGAGGTTGGAGGTTACAGAGATTGGGTGGGGTGTAGAGGTTGGAGGAGGTTACAGAGATAGGGAGGGTTGTAGGGGCTGGAGGAATTTACAGAGATAGGGAGGGTTGTAGGGGCTGGAGGAGGTTACAGAGATAGGGAGGGGTGTAGGGGCTGGAGGAGGTTACAGAGATAGGGAGGGTTGTAGGGGCTGGAGGAGGTTACAGAGATAGGGAGGGTTAAAGGGGCTGGAGGAGGTTAAAGAGATAGAGAGGGTTGTAGGAGCTGAAGGAGGTTAGAGAGATAGGGAGGGTTGTAGAGGCTGGACGGTACAGAGATAGGGAGGGCTGAAGGGGCTGGAGGAGGTTACAGAGATAGGGAGGGTTGTAGGGGCTGGAGAAGGTTACGGAGATGGGGAGGGGTGTAGGGCCTGGAGGAGTTTACAGAGATAGGGAGGGTTGTAGGGGCTGGAGGAGGTCACAGAGATAGGTAGGATTGTAGAGGTTGGAGGAGGTTACAGAGATAGGGAGGGTTGTAGGGGCTGGAGGAGGTTACAGAGATAGGGAGGTTTGTAGGGCCTGGAGGAGGTTACAGAGAGGGAGCATTGTAGGGGCTGGAGGAGGTTACAGAGATAGGGAGGGCAGTAGGGGCAGGAAGAGGTTACAGAGATAGGAAGGGTTGTAGTAGGTGGAGGAGGTTACAGATATAGGGAAGGTTATAGGGGCTGGAGGAGGTTACAGAGATAGGGAGGTGTCTAGGGGCAGGAGGTGGTTGCAGAGATAGGGAAGGTTGTAGGGGCTGGAGAAGGCTACAGAGATAGGGAGTGTTGCAGGGGCTGGAGGAGGTCACAGAGATAGGGAGGGTTGTAGAGGTTGGAGGAGGGTACAGAGATAGGGAGGGTTGAAGGGTGTGGATGAGGTTACAGAAATAGCGAGGGTTGTAGGGGCTAGAGGAGTTTACAGAGATAGGGAGGGTTGTAGGGGCTGGAGGAGGTTACAGAGATAGGAAGGTTTGAAGGGGCTGGAGGAAGTTACATAGATAGGGAGGGTTGTAGGGGCTGGAGGAGGTTACAGAGATAGGGAGAGTTGTCGGGGCTGGAAGAATTTAGAGAAATATGGAGAGTTGTCGGGGCTGGAAGAGGTTACAGAGAGGGAGCATTGTAGGGGCTGGAGGAGGCTACAGAGATAGGGAGGGTTGTAGAGGTTGGAGGAGGGTACAGAGATAGGGAGGGTTGAAGGGTGTGGACGAGGTAACTGAAATAGCGAGGGTTGTAGGGGCTAGAGGAGTTTACAGAGATAGGGAGGGTTGTATGGGGCTGGAGGAGGTTACAGAGATAGGAAGGTTTGAAGGGGCTGGAGGAAGTTACAGAGAGAGGGAGGGTTGTAGGGGCTGGAGGAGGTTACAGAGATAGGGAGAGTTGTCGGGGCTGGAAGAGGTTGCAGAAATATGGAGAGTTGTCGGGGCTGGAAGAGGTTACAGAGATAGGAAGGGTTGTTGGCGCTGGAGGAGGTAACAGAGTTCGGGAGATTTGTAGGGGCTGAAGGAGGTTAGAGAGTTAGGCAGGGTTGCAGAGTTTGGAGGAGGGTACAGAGATAGGGAGGTTTGTATGGGCTGGAGGAGTTTACAGAGATAGGGAGAGTTGTAGAGCCTGGAGAAGGTTACAGAGATAGGGAGGGTTGTAGGGGCTGGAGAACGTTACGGAGGTAGGGAGGGTTGTAGGGGCTGGAGGAGGTTACAGAGAGAGGGAGGTTTGTAGGGGCTAGAGGAGTCTACAGAGATAGGGAGGGTTGTAGGGGCTGGAGGAGATTATTGAGAAAGGGAGGGTTGTAGAGGCTGGAGGATGTTACAGAGATAGGGAGGGGTGTAGGGGCTGGAGGAGGTTACAGAGATAGGGAGGGTTGTTGGGGCTGGAGGAGGTTACAGAGATAGGGAGGGTTGTAGGGGCTGGAGTAGGTTACAGAGATAGGGAGGGTTGTAGGGGCTGGACGAGGTTACAGAGATAAGGAGGATTTTAGTGGCTGGAGGAGGTTACAGAGATAGGGAGGGTTGTAGGGGCTGGACGAGGTTACAGAGATAAGGATGATTTTAGGGGCTGGAGGAGGTTACAGAGATAGGGAATTGTAGGAGCTGGAGGACGCTACAGAGATAGGAAGGTTTGAAGGGGCTGGAGGAAGTTACAGAGATAGGAAGGGTTTTAGTGGCTGGAGGAGGTTACAGAGGTAGGGAGGGTTGTAGAGGCTGGAGGAGGTTACAGAGATAGGGAGGGTTGTAGGGGCTGGAGGAGGTTACAGAGATAGGGAGGATTGTATGGGCTGGAGGAGGCAACAGAGATAGGGAGGGTTGTAGGGCCTGGAGGAGTTTACAGAGATAGGGAGGAGTGAAGGGGCAGGAGGAGGTTACAGAGATAGGTGGGGTTGCAGGGCCTGGAGGAGTTAACAGAGATAGGGACTGGTGTAGGAGCTGGAGGAGTTTACAGAGATAGGGAATTGTAGGAGCTGGAGGACGCTACAGAGATAGGAAGGTTTGAAGGGGCTGGAGAAGGTTACAGAGGTAGGGAGGGTTGTAGAGGCTGGAGGAGGTTACAGAGATAGGGAGGATTGTATGGGCTGGAGGAGGCTACAGAGATAGGGAGGGTTGGAGAGACTGGAAGAGGTTAGAGAGAGAGGGAGGACTGTAGGAGCTGGAAGAGGTTTCAGAGATAGTGAGGGTTGTAGTGGGTGGAGGAGGTTGCAGAGATAGGGAGGGTTGTAGGGGCTGGAGGAGGTTACAGAGATAGGGAGGGCTGTAGGAGGTTGCAGACATAGGGAGGGTTGTAGTGGCTGGGGGAGGTTACAGAGAAAGGGAGGGCTGTAGAGGCTGGAGGAGGTTGCAGAGATAGGGAGGGTTGTAGAGGCTGGAGGAGGTTAGAGAGAGAGGGAGGTTTGTAGGAGATAGAGGAGTCTACAGAGATAGGGAGGGTTGTAGGGGTTGGAAGAGGTTACATAGATAGGGAGGGCTGTAGGGGCTGGAAGAGGTTACAGAGATAGGAAGGGTTGTAGTGGGTGGAGGAGGTTACAGAGATAGGGAGGGTTATAGGGGCAGGAGGAGGTAACAGAGATAGGGAGGGCTGTGGGGGCTGGAGGAGGCTACAGAGATAGGGAGTGTTGCAGGGGCTGGAGGAGGTTACAGAGAGGGAGCATTGTAGGGGCTGGAGGAGGTTTCAGAGATAGGGAGGGTTGTAGGGGCTGGATAAGGTTACAGATATAGGGAGGTTGAAAGGTGCTGGAGGAGGTTACAGAGATAGGGAGGGTTGTAGAGGTTGGAGGTTACAGAGATTGGGTGGGGTGTAGAGGTTGGAGGACGTTACAGAGATAGGGAGGGTTGTAGGGGCTGGAGGAATTTACAGAGATAGGGAGGGTTGTAGGGGCTGGAGGAGGTTACAGAGATAGGGAGGGGTGTAGGGGCTGGAGGAGGTTACAGAGATAGGGAGGGTTGTAGGGGCTGGAGGAGGTTACAGAGATAGGGAGGGTTAAAGGGGCTGGAGGAGGTTAAAGAGATAGAGAGGGTTGTAGGAGCTGAAGGAGGTTAGAGAGATAGGGAGGGTTGTAGAGGCTGGACGGTACAGAGATAGGGAGGGCTGAAGGGGCTGGAGCAGGTTACAGAGATAGGGAGGGTTGTAGGGGCTGGAGAAGGTTACGGAGATGGGGAGGGGTGTAGGGCCTGGAGGAGGTTACAGAGATAGGGAGGGTTGTAGGGGCTGGAGGAGGTCACAGAGATAGGGAGGATTGTAGAGGTTGGAGGAGGTTACAGAGATAGGGAGGGTTGTAGAGGTTGGAGGAGGTTACAGAGATAGGGTGGGGTGTAGAGTTTGGAGGAGGTTACAAAGAAAGGGAGGGTTGTAGGGGCTGGCGGAATTTACAGAGATAGGGAGGGTTGTAGGGGCTGGAGGAGGTTACAGAGATAGGGAGGTTTGTAGGGCCTGGAGGAGGTTACAGAGAGGGAGCATTGTAGGGGCTGGAGGAGGTTACAGAGATAGGGAGGTGTCTAGGGGCAGGAGGTGGTTGCAGAGATAGGGAAGGTTGTAGGGGCTGGAGAAGGCTACAGAGATAGGGAGTGTTGCAGGGGCTGGAGGAGGTCACAGAGATATGGAGGGTTGTAGAGGTTGGAGGAGGGTACAGAGATAGGGAGGGTTGAAGGGTATGGATGAGGTTACAGAAATAGCGAGGGTTGTAGGGGCTAGAGGAGTTTACAGAGATAGGGAGGGTTGTAGGGGCTGGAGGAGGTTACAGAGATAGGAAGGTTTGAAGGGGCTGGAGGAAGTTACATAGATAGGGAGGGTTGTAGGGGCTGGAGGAGGTTACAGAGATAGGGAGAGTTGTCGGGGCTGGAAGAGGTTACAGAAATATGGAGAGTTGTCGGGGCTGGAAGAGGTTACAGAGATAGGAAGGGTTGTAGGCGCTGGAGGAGGTTACAGAGTTCGGGAGGGTTGTAGGGGCTGAAGGAGGTTAGAGAGTTAGGCAGGGTTGTAGAGTTTGGAGGAGGGTACAGAGATAGGGAGGGTTGTATGGGCTGGAGGAGTTTACAGAGATAGGGAGAGTTGTAGAGCCTGGAGAAGGTTACAGAGATAGGGAGGGTTGTAGGGGCTGGAGAAGGTTACAGAGGTAGGGAGGGTTGTAGGGGCTGGAGGAGGTTACAGAGATAGGGAGTGATGTAGGTGCTGGAGGAGGTTACAGAGATAGGGAGGATTGTATGGGCTGTAGGAGGTTACAGAGATAGGGAGGACGGTAGGAGCTGGAAGAGGTTTCAGAGATAGGGAGGGTTGTAGTGGGCGGAGGAGGTTGCAGAGATAGGGAGGGTTGTAGGGGCTGGAGGAGGCTGCAGAGATAGGGAGTGTTGCAGGGGCTGGAGGAGGTTACAGAGAGAGGGAGGTTTGTAGGGGCTAGAGGAGTCTACAGATATAGGGAGGGTTGTAGGGGCTGGAGGAGGTTACAGAGAGAGGGAGGTTTGTAGGGGCTAGAGGAGTCTACAGATATAGGGAGGGTTGTAGTGGGCGGAGGAGGTTACAGAGATAGGGAGGGTTGTAGAGGCTGGAAGAGGTTACAGAGATAGGGAGGACTGTAGGGGCTGGAAGAGCTTACAGAGATAGGGTGGGTTGTAGGGGATGGAGGAGATTACGGAGATAGGGAGGGCTGTAGGAGGTTGTAGAGATAGGGAGGGTTGAAGGGGCTGGAGGAGGTTACAGAGAGAGGGAGGGTTGTAGGGGCTAGAGGAGTCTTCAGAGATAGGGAGGGTTGTAGGGGCTGGAAG
>NW_027598750.1:0-37286 GCF_964194155.1 Cetorhinus maximus
TATCTCTCTGACCCTGTGTTATTCTCTCTCTCTCTCTCTCTCTCTCTCTGACCCTGTGTTATTCTCTCTCTCTCGCTCTCTCTATCTCTCTGACCCTGTGTTATTCTCTCTCTCTCTCTCTCTGACCCTGTGTTATTCTCTCTCTCTCGCTCTCTCTATCTCGCTGACCCTGTGTTATTCTCTCTCTCTATCTTTCTCTGACCCTGTTATTCTCTCTCTCTATCTCTCTCTGACCCTGTGTTATTCTTTCTGTCTCTATCTCTCTCTCACCCTGTGTTATTCTCTCTCTGTCTATCTCTCTCTGACCCTGTGTTATTGTCTCACTCTCTATCTCTCTCTGACCCTGTGTTATTCTCTCTCTCTCTCTCTCTCTGACCCTGTGTTATCCTCTCTCTCAATCTCTCTCTGACCCTGTGTTATTCTCTCTCTCTCGCTCTCTATCTCTCTCTGACCCTGTGTTATTCTCTCTCTCTCGCTCTCTATCTCTCTCTGACCCTGTGTTATTCTCGCTCTCTCTCTCTCTCTGACCCTGTGTTATTGTCTCACTCTCTATCTCTCTCTGACCCTGTGTTATTCTCTCTCTCTCTCTCTCTCTGACCCTGTGTTATCCTCTCTCTCTATCTCTCTCTGACCCTGTGTTATTCTCTCTCTCTCGCTATCTATCTCTCTCTGACCCTGTGTTATTCTCTCTCTCTCGCTCTCTATCTCTCTCTGACCCTGTGTTATTCTCGCTCTCTCTCTCTCTCTGACCCTGTGTTATTCTCTCTCTCTCTCTCTCTCTCTCTGACCCTGTGTTATTCTCTCTCTCTCTCTCTCTCTCTGACCCTGTGTTATTCTCGCTCTCTCTCTCTCTCTCTGACCCTGTGTTATTCTCTCTCTCTCTCTCTCTCTCCCTGACCCTGTGTTATTCTCTCTCTCTCTCTCTCTCCCTGACCCAGTGTTATTCTCTCTCTCTCTCTCTCTCTCTCTCTCTCTCTGACCCTGTGTTATTCTCTCTCTCTCTCCCTCTCTCTGACACTGTGTTATTCTCTCTCTCTCTCTCTCTATCTCTCTCTGACCCTGTGTTAATCTCTCTCTCTATCTCTCTCTCTGACGCTGTGTAATTCTCTCTCTCTCGCTCTCTCTCTATCTCTGACCCTGTGTTATTCTCTCTCTATCACTCTCTGACCCTGTGATATTCTCTCTCTCTCTCTATCTCTCTCTGACCCTGTGTTATTCTCTCTCTCTCTCTCTCTCTATCGCTCTCTGACCCTGTGTTATTCTGTCTCTCTCGCTCTCTGTCTCTGACCCTCTGTTGCTCTCTCTCTCTCGCACTCTATCTCTCTCAGACCCTGTGTTATTCTCGCAAACTCTCTCTCTGACTCATGTTATTCTCTCTCTCTCTCGCTCTCTATCTCTCTCAGACCCTGTGTTAATCTCTCTCTCTCTCTCTCTGACCCTGTATTATTCTCTCTCTCTCTCTCTCTCTCTGACCCTGTGTTATTCTCTCTCTCTCTCTATCTCTCGCTCTGACCCTGTGTTATTCTCTCTCTCTCTCTCTCTCTGACCCTGTGTTATTCTCTCTCTCTCTCTCTCTCTGACCCTGTGTTATTCTCTCTCTCTCTCTCTCTCTCTCTGACCCTGTGTTATTCTCTCTCTCTCTCTCTCTCTCTCTGACCCGGTGTTATTCTCTCTCGCTCTCTCTCTCTCTGACCCTCCGTTATTCTCTCACTCTTTCTCTCAACCTGTGTTATTCTCTCTCTCTCTCTCTCTATCTCTCTCTGACCCTGTGTTATTCTCTCTCTCTCTCTCTATCTCTCTCTGACCCTGTGTTATTCGATCGCTCTCTATCTCTCTCTGACCCTGTGTTATTCTCTCTCTCTCTCTCTATCTCTCTCTGACCCTGTGTTATTCTCGATCTCTCGCTCTCTATCTCTCTCTGACCCTGTGTTACTCTCGCTCTCTCTATCTCTCTCTGACCCTGTCTTATTCACTCTCTCTCTCTCTCTCTCTCTGACCCTGTGTTATTCTCTCTCTCGCTCTCTATCTCTCTCTGATCCTGTGTTATTCTCTCACTCTCTCTCTCTCTGACCCTGTGTTATTTTCTCTCTCTCTGTCTATCTCTCTCTGACCCTGTGTTATTCTCTCTCTCTATCTCTCTCTGACCTTGTGTTATTCTCTCTCTCTCTCTCTATCTCTCTCTGACCCTGTGTTATTCTTGCTCTCTCGCTCTCTATCTCTCTCTGACCCTGTGTTACTCTCGCTCTCTCTATCTCTCTCTGACCCTGTGTTACTCTCGCTCTCTCTATCTCTCTCTGACCCTGTGTTATTCTCTCTCGCTCTCTATCTCTCTCTGACCCTGTCTTATTCACTCTCTCTCTCTCTCTCTCTCTGACCCTGTGTTATTCTCTCTCTCGCTCTCTATCTCTCTCTGATCCTCTGTTATTCTCTCTCTCTCTCTCTCTCTCTGACCCTGTGTTATTCTCTCTCTCTCTCTCTATCTCTCTCTGACCCTGTGTTATTCTCTCTATCTCTCTCTATCTCTCTCTGACCCTGTGTTATTCTCTCTCTCTCGCTCTCTCTATCTCTCTGACCCTGTGTTACTCTCACTCTCTCTATCTCTCTCTGACCCTGTGTTATTCTCTCTCGCTCTCTATCTCTCTCTGACCCTGTGTTATTCTCTCTCTCTCTCTCTCTCTCTATATCTCTCTCTGACCCTGTGTTATTCTCTCTCTCTCTCTCTATCTCTCTCTATCTCTCTCTGACCCTGTGTTATTCTGTCTCTCTATTTCTCTCCGACCCTGTGTTATTCTCTCTCTCTCTCTCTGACCCTGTGTTATTCTCTCACTCTCTCTCTCTCTGACCCTGTGTTATTCTCTCTCTCTCGCTCTCTCTATCTCTCTGACCCTGTGTTATTCTCGCTCTCTCTCTCTCTCTCTCTCTGACCCTGTGTTATTCTCTCTCTCTCGCTCTCTCTATCTCTCTGACCCTGTGTTATTCTATCGCTCTCTATCTCTCTCTGACCCTGTGTTATTCTCTCTCTCTCTCTCTGACCCTGTGTTATTCTCTCTCTCTCGCTCTTTCTATCTCTCTGACCCTGTGTTATTCTATCGCTCTCTATCTCTCTCTGACCCTGTGTTATTCTCTCTCGCTCTCTATCTCTCTCTGACCCTGTGTTATTCTTTCTGTCTCTATCTCTCTCTGACCCTGTGTTATTCTCTCTCTCTCTCTCTCTCTCTGACCCTGTGTTATTGTCTCACTCTCTATCTCTCTCTGACCCTGTGTTATTCTCTCTCTCTCTCTCTCTCTCTCTGACCCTGTGTTACTCTCTCTCTCTCGCTCTCTATCTCTCACTGACCCTGTGTTATTCTCTCTCCCTTGCTCTCTATCTCTCTCTGACCCTGTGTTATTCTCTCTCTCTCGCTCTCTATCTCTCTCTGACCCTCTGTTATTCTCTCTCTCTCTCTCTCTGACCCTGTGTTATTCTCTCTCTCTCTCTCTCTCTCTCTGACCCTGTGTTATTCTCTCTCTCTCTCTCTTTCTGACCCTGTGTTATTCTCTCTCTCACTCTATCTCTCTCTCTGACCCTGTGTTATTCTCTCTCTCTCTCTCTCTGACCCTGTGTTAATCTCTCTCTCTCTCTCTCTCTGACCCTGTGTTATCCTCTCTCTCTATCTCTCTCTGACCCTGTGTTATTCTCTCTCTCTCTCTCTCTCTCTGACCCTGTGTTATTCTCTCTCTCTCGCTCTCTCTATCTCTCTGACCCTGTGTTATTCTCTCACTCTCTCTCTCTCTGACCCTGTGTTATTCTCTCTCTCTCGCTCTCTCTATCTCTCTGACCCTGTGTTATTCTCTCTCTCTCTCTCTCTCTCTCTCTGACCCTGTGTTATTCTCTCTCTCTCGCTCTCTCTATCTCTCTGACCCTGTGTTATTCTCTCTCTCTCTCTCTCTGACCCTGTGTTATTCTCTCTCTCTCGCTCTCTCTATCTCGCTGACCCTGTGTTATTCTCTCTCTCTATCTTTCTCTGACCCTGTTATTCTCTCTCTCTATCTCTCTCTGACCCTGTGTTATTCTTTCTGTCTCTATCTCTCTCTCACCCTGTGTTATTCTCTCTCTGTCTATCTCTCTCTGACCCTGTGTTATTGTCTCACTCTCTATCTCTCTCTGACCCTGTGTTATTCTCTCTCTCTCTCTCTCTCTGACCCTGTGTTATCCTCTCTCTCAATCTCTCTCTGACCCTGTGTTATTCTCTCTCTCTCGCTCTCTATCTCTCTCTGACCCTGTGTTATTCTCTCTCTCTCGCTCTCTATCTCTCTCTGACCCTGTGTTATTCTCGCTCTCTCTCTCTCTCTGACCCTGTGTTATTGTCTCACTCTCTATCTCTCTCTGACCCTGTGTTATTCTCTCTCTCTCTCTCTCTCTGACCCTGTGTTATCCTCTCTCTCTATCTCTCTCTGACCCTGTGTTATTCTCTCTCTCTCGCTATCTATCTCTCTCTGACCCTGTGTTATTCTCTCTCTCTCGCTCTCTATCTCTCTCTGACCCTGTGTTATTCTCGCTCTCTCTCTCTCTCTGACCCTGTGTTATTCTCTCTCTCTCTCTCTCTCTCTCTGACCCTGTGTTATTCTCTCTCTCTCTCTCTCTCTCTGACCCTGTGTTATTCTCGCTCTCTCTCTCTCTCTCTGACCCTGTGTTATTCTCTCTCTCTCTCTCTCCCTGACCCTGTGTTATTCTCTCTCTCTCTCTCTCTCCCTGACCCAGTGTTATTCTCTCTCTCTCTCTCTCTCTCTCTCTCTCTCTGACCCTGTGTTATTCTCGCTCTCTCTCTCTCTCTGACCCTGTGTTATTCTCTCTCTCTCTCTCTCTCTCTCTGACCCTGTGTTATTCTCTCTCTCTCTCTCTCTCTCTCTGACCCTGTGTTATTCTCTCTCTCACTCTATCTCTCTCTCTGACCCTGTGTTATTCTCTCTCTCTCTCTCTCTCTCTCTCACCCTGTGTTATTCTCGCTCTCTCTCTCTCTCTCTCTCTGACCCTGTGTTATTCTCTCTCTCTCTCCCTCTCTCTCTGACCCTGTGTTATTCTCTCTCTCTCTCTCTCTCTCACCCTGTGTTATTCTCGCTCTCTCTCTCTCTCTCTCTGACCCTGTGTTATTCTCTCTCTCTCTCCCTCTCTCTCTGACCCTGTGATATTCTCTCTCTCTCTCCCTCTCTCTCTGACCCTGTGTTATTCTCGCTCTCTCTCTCTCTCTGACCCTGTGTTATTCTCTCTCTCTCTCTCTCTCGCTCTGACCCTGTGTTATACTCTCTCTCTCTCTCTCTCTCTCTGACCCTGTGTTATTCTCTCTCTCTCACTCTCTCTATCTCTCTGACCCTGTGTTAATCCCGCTCCATCTCTCTCTCTGACCCAATGTTATTCACTCTCTCTCTCTCTCTCTCTGACCCTGTGTTATTCTCTCTCTATCTCTCTCTGACCCTCTGATATTCTCTCTCTCTCTCTCTCGCTCTCTATCTCTCTCTGACCCTGTGTTATTCTCTCTCTCTCTCTCTCTCTCTCTATCTCTCTCTGACACTGTGTTATACTCTCTCTCTCTCTCTCTCTCTCTCTGACACTGTGTTATTCTCTCTCTCTCTCTCTGTCTGACACTGTGTTATTCTCTCTGTCTCTCTCTCTCTCTCTCTCTATCTCTCTCTGACACTGTGTTATTCTCTCTCTCTGTCTCTCTCTCTCTCTGACACTGTGTTATTCTCTCCGTCTCTCTCTCTCTCTCTATCTCTCTCTGACACTGTGTTATTCTCTCCGTCTCTCTCTCTCTCTCTCTCTATCTCTCTCTGACACTGTGTTATTCTCTCTCTCTCTCTCTCTATTTCTCTCTGACACTGTGTTATTCTCTCTCTCTCTCTCTGACCCTGAGTTATTCTCTCTCTCGCTCTCTCTCTCTATCTGACCCTGTGTTATTCTCGCTCTCTCTCTCTATCTCTCTCTGACCCTGTGTTATTCTCTCTCTCTCTCTCTATCTGACCCTGTGTTACTCTCGCTCTCTCTATCTCTCTCTGACCCTGTGTTATTCTCTCTCGCTCTCTATCTCTCTCTGACCCTGTCTTATTCACTCTCTCTCTCTGACCCTGTGTTATTCTCTCTCTCGCTCTCTATCTCTCTCTGATCCTGTGTTATTCTCTCACTCTCTCTCTCTCTGACCCTGTGTTATTTTCTCTCTCTCTGTCTATCTCTCTCTGACCCTGTGTTATTCTCTCTCTCTATCTCTCTCTGACCTTGTGTTATTCTCTCTCTCTCTCTCTATCTCTCTCTGACCCTGTGTTATTCTCGCTCTCTCGCTCTCTATCTCTCTCTGACCCTGTGTTACTCTCGCTCTCTCTATCTCTCTCTGACCCTGTGTTATTCTCTCTCGCTCTCTATCTCTCTCTGATCCTGTGTTATTCTCTCACTCTCTCTCTCTCTGACCCTGTGTTATTTTCTCTCTCTCTGTCTATCTCTCTCTGACCCTGTGTTATTCTCTCTCTCTATCTCTCTCTGACCTTGTGTTATTCTCTCTCTCTCTCTCTATCTCTCTCTGACCCTGTGTTATTCTCGCTCTCTCGCTCTCTATCTCTCTCTGACCCTGTGTTACTCTCGCTCTCTCTATCTCTCTCTGACCCTGTGTTATTCTCTCTCGCTCTCTATCTCTCTCTGACCCTGTCTTATTCACACTCTCTCTCTCTCTCTCTCTGACCCTGTGTTATTCTCTCTCTCGCTCTCTATCTCTCTCTGATCCTCTGTTATTCTCTCTCTCTCTCTCTCTCTGACCCTGTGTTATTCTCTCTCTCTCTCTCTATCTCTCTCTGACCCTGTCTTATTCACTCTCTCTCTCTCTCTCTCTCTGACCCTGTGTTATTCTCTCTCTCGCTCTCTATCTCTCTCTGATCCTCTGTTATTCACTCTCTCTCTCTCTCTCTGACCCTGTGTTATTCTCTCTCTCTCTCTCTATCTCTCTCTGACCCTGTGTTATTCTCTCTATCTCTCTCTGACCCTGTGTTATTCTTTCTCTCTCTCTCTCTCTCTGACCCTCTGTTATTCTCTCTCTCTCGGTCTCTCTCTCTCTGACCCTGTGTTATTCTCTCCCTCTCTCTCTCTGAACCTGTGTTATTCTCTCTCTCTCACTCTCTCTCTCTCTGACCCTGTGCTATTCTCTCTCTCTCTCTCTCTGACCCTGTGTTATTCTCTCTCTCTCTCTCTCTCTCTCGCTCTGACCCTGTGTTATTCTCTCTCTCTCTCTCTCGCTCTGACCCTGTGTTATTCTCTCTCTCTCTCTCTCTCCCTCTCACCCTGTGTTATTCTCTCTCTCTCTCTCTCTCTTTCTGACCCTGTGTTATTCTCTCTCTCTCACTCTCTCTATCTCTCTGACCCTGTGTTAATCTCTCTCTCTATCTCTCTCTGACCCTGTGTTATTCTCTCTCTCTCTCTCTCGCTCTGACCCTGTGTTATTCTCTCTCTCTCTCTCTCTCCCTCTCACCCTGTGTTATTCTCTCTCTCTCTCTCTCTCTGACCCTGTGTTATTCTCTCTCTCTCTCTCTCTCGCTCTGACCCTGTGTTATTCTCTCTCTCTCTCTCGCTCTCTCTGACCCTGTGTTATTCTCTCTCTCTCACTCTCTCTATCTCTCTGACCCTGTGTTAATCCCGGTCCATCTCTCTCTCTGACCCAATGTTATTCACTCTCTCTCGCTCTCTCTCCCTGACCCTGTGTTATTCTCTCTCCCTCTCTCTCTCTGACCCTGTGTTATTCTCGCTCTCTCTCTCTCTCTCTGACCCTGTGTTATTCTCTCTCTCTCTCTCTCTCCCTGACCCTGTGTTATTCTCTCTCTCTCTCTCTCTCCCTGACCCAGTGTTATTCTCTCTCTCTCTCTCTCTCTCTCTCTCTGACCCTGTGTTATTCTCTCTCTCGCTCTCTATCTCTCCCTGACCCTGTGTTATTCTCTCTCTCTCTCTCTCTGACCCTGTGTTATTCTCTCTATCTCTCTATATCTCTCTGACCCAGTGTTATTCTCTCTCTCTCTCTGACCCTGTGTTATTCTCTCTCTCTCTCTTTCTCTCTCTGACCCTGTGTTATTGTCTCTCTCTCGCTCTCTCTCTCCCTCTGACCCTGTGTTATTCTCACTCTCTCTATCTGTATCTCTCTCTGACCCTGTGTTATTCTCTCTCTCTCGCTCTCTCTCTCTCTCTGACCCTGTGTTATTCTCTCTCTCTCGCTCTCTCTCTCTCTCTGACCCTGTGTTATTCTCTCTCTCTCTCTCTATCTCTCTCTCTGACCCTGTGTTATTCTCTCTATCTCTCTCTCTCTGACCCTTTGTTATTCTCTCTCTCTCTCTCTCTGACCCTGTGTTATTCTCTCTCTCTCTCTCTCTCTGACGCTGTGTTATTCTCTCTCTCTCTCTGACCCTGTGTTATTCTCGCTCTCTCTCTCTCTCTCTCTCTGACCCTGTGTTATTCTCTCTCTCTCTCTCTCTCTCCCTGACCCTGTGTTATTCTCTCTCTCTCTCTCTCTCTCTCTCTGACCCTGTGTTATTCTCTCTCTCGCTCTCTATCTCTCCCTGACCCTGTGTTATTCTCTCTCTCTCTCTCTCTCTCTGACCCTGTGTTATTCTCTCTCTCTCTCTCTCTCTGACCCTGTGTTATTCTCTCTCTCTCTCTCTCTGACCCTGTGTTATTCTCTCTCTATCTCTCTCTCTGATGCTGTGTTATTCTCTCTCTCTCTCTCTCTCTCTGACCCTGTGTTATTCTCTCTCTCTCTCTCTCTCTATCTCTCTCTGACCCTGTGTTATTCTCTCTCTCTCTCTCTCTGACCCTGTGTTATTCTCTCTCTCTCTCTATCTCTCTCTGACCCTGTGTTATTCTCTCTCTCTCTCTCTCTCTCTGACCCTGTGTTATTCTCTCTCTCTCTCTCTCTGACCCTGTGTTATTCTCTCTCTCTCTCTCTCTCTGACCCTGTGTTATTCTCTCTCTCTCTCTATCTCTATCTCTCTCTGACCCTGTGTTATTCTCTCTCTCTCTCTCTCTGGCCCTGTGTTATTCTCTCTCTCTCTCTCTCTCTCTAACCCTGTGTTATTCTCTCTCTCTATGTCTATCTCTCTCTGACCCTGTGTTATTCACTCTCTCTCCCTCTCTGTCTCTCTCTGACCCTGTGTTATTCCCGCTCCATCTCTCTCTCTGACCCAATGTTATTCACTCTCTCTCGCTCTCTCTCCCTGACCCTGTGTTATTCTCTCTCCCTCTCTCTCTCTGACCCTGTGTTATTCTCGCTCTCTCTCTCTCTCTCTCTGACCCTGTGTTATTCTCTCTCTCTCTCTCTCTCTCCCTGACCCTGTGTTATTCTCTCTCTCTCTCTCTCTCTCTCTCTCTGACCCTGTGTTATTCTCTCTCTCGCTCTCTATCTCTCCCTGACCCTGTGTTATTCTCTCTCTCACTCTCTCTCTCTGACCCTGTGTTATTCTCTCTATCTCTCTATATCTCTCTGACCCAGTGTTATTCTCTCTCTCTCTCTCTCTCTCTCTCTCTGACCCTGTGTTATTCTCTCTCTCTCTCTTTCTCTCTCTGACCCTGTGTTATTCTCTCTCTCTCTCTCTCTCTCTCTGACCCTGTTTTATTCTCACTATCTCTCTCTCTCTCTCTCTCTCTCTGACCCTGTGTTATTCCCTCTCTCTCACTCTCTCTCTCTCTGACCCTGTGTAATTCTCTCTCTCTCACTCTGACCCTGTGTTATTATCGCTCACTCTCTCTCTATCTCTCTCTGACCCTGTGTTATTCTCTCTCTCTCTCTGACCCTGTCTAATTCTCTCTCTCTCGCTCTCTCTCTGACCCTGTGTTATTCTCTCTCTCTCTCTCCCTCTCTGACCCTGTGTGATTCTCTCTCTCTCTCTCTCTATCTCTCTCTGACCCTGTGTTATTCTCGCACTCTCTATCTCTCTCTGACCCTGTGTTATTCTCTCACTCTCTCTCTCTCTGACCCTGTGTTATTCTCTCTCTCTCGCTCTCTCTATCTCTCTGACCCTGTGTTACTCTCACTCTCTCTATCTCTCTCTGACCCTGTGTTATTCTCTCTCGCTCTCTATCTCTCTCTGACCCTGTGTTATTCTCTCTCTCTCTCTCTCTATATCTCTCTCTGACCCTGTGTTATTCTCTCTCTCTCTCTCTATCTCTCTCTATCTCTCTCTGACCCTGTGTTATTCAGTCTCTCTATTTCTCTCCGACCCTGTGTTATTCTCTCTCTCTCTCTCTGACCCTGTGTTATTCTCTCACACTCTCTCTCTCTGACCCTGTGTTATTCTCTCTCTCTCGCTCTCTCTATCTCTCTGACCCTGTGTTATTCTCGGTCTCTCTCTCTCTCTCTCTCTGACCCTGTGTTATTCTCTCTCTCTCGCTCTCTCTATCTCTCTGACCCTGTGTTATTCTATCGCTCTCTATCTCTCTCTGACCCTGTGTTATTCTCTCTCTCTCTCTCTGACCCTGTGTTATTCTCTCTCTCTTGCTCTCTCTATCTCTCTGACCCTGTGTTATTCTATCGCTCTCTATCTCTCTCTGACCCTGTGTTATTCTCTCTCGCTCTCTATCTCTCTCTGACCCTGTGTTATTCTTTCCGTCTCTATCTCTCTCTGACCCTGTGTTATTCTCTCTCTCTCTCTCTCTCTCTGACCCTGTGTTATTGTCTCACTCTCTATCTCTCTCTAACCCTGTGTTATTCTCTCTCTCTCTCTCTCTCTCTCTCTGACCCTGTGTTACTCTCTCTCTCTCGCTCTCTATCTCTCACTGACCCTGTGTTATTCTCTCTCCCTCGCTCTCTATCTCTCTCTGACCCTGTGTTATTCTCTCTCTCTCGCTCTCTATCTCTCTCTGACCCTCTGTTATTCTCTCTCTCTCTCTCTCTGACCCTGTGTTATTCTCTCTCTCTCTCTCTCTCTCTCTGACCCTGTGTTATTCTCTCTCTCTCTCTCTTTCTGACCCTGTGTTATTCTCTCTCTCACTCTATCTCTCTCTCTGACCCTGTGTTATTCTCTCTCTCTCTCTCTCTGACCCTGTGTTATTCTCTCTCTCTCTCTCTCTCTCTCTCTCTGACCCTGTGTTACTCTCTCTCTCTCGCTCTCTATCTCTCACTGACCCTGTGTTATTCTCTCTCCCTCGCTCTCTATCTCTCTCTGACCCTGTGTTATTCTCTCTCTCTCGCTCTCTATCTCTCTCTGACCCTCTGTTATTCTCTCTCTCTCTCTCTCTGACCCTGTGTTATTCTCTCTCTCTCTCTCTCTCTCTCTGACCCTGTGTTATTCTCTCTCTCTCTCTCTTTCTGACCCTGTGTTATTCTCTCTCTCACTCTATCTCTCTCTCTGACCCTGTGTTATTCTCTCTCTCTCTCTCTCTGACCCTGTGTTATTCTCTCTCTCTCTCTCTCTCTGACCCTGTGTTATCCTCTCTCTCTATCTCTCTCTGACCCTGTGTTATTCTCTCTCTCTATCTCTCTCTGACCCTGTGTTATTCTCTCTCTCGCTCTCTCTCTCTGACCCTGTGTTATTCTCTCTCTCTCTCTCTCTCTCTGACCCTGTGTTATTCTCTCTCTCTCGCTCTCTCTATCTCTCTGACCCAGTGTTATTCTCTCTCTCTCTCTCTCTCTCTCTCTGACCCTGTGTTATTCACTCTCTCTCGCTCTCTCTATCTCTCTGACCCTGTGTTATTCTCTCTCTCTCTCTCTCTCTGACCCTGTGTTATTCTCTCTCTCTCGCTCTCTCTATCTCGCTGACCCTGTGTTATTCTCTCTCTCTATCTTTCTCTGACCCTGTTATTCTCTCTCTCTATCTCTCTCTGACCCTGTGTTATTCTTTCTGTCTCTATCTCTCTCTGACCCTGTGTTATTCTCTCTCTGTCTATCTCTCTCTGACCCTGTGTTATTGTCTCACTCTCTATCTCTCTCTGACCCTGTGTTATTCTCTCTCTCTCTCTCTCTCTGACCCTGTGTTATCCTCTCTCTCTATCTCTCTCTGACCCTGTGTTATTCTCTCTCTCTCGCTCTCTATCTCTCTCTGACCCTATGTTATTCTCTCTCTCTCGCTCTCTATCTCTCTCTGACCCTGTGTTATTCTCGCTCTCTCTCTCTCTCTGACCCTGTGTTATTCTCTCTCTCTCTCTCTCTCTCTCTGACCCTGTGTTATTCTCTCTCTCTCTCTCTCTCTCTGACCCTGTGTTATTCTCTCTCTCACTCTATCTCTCTCTCTGACCCTGTGTTATTCTCTCTCTCTCTCTCTCTCTCACCCTGTGTTATTCTCGCTCTCTCTCTCTCTCTCTCTGACCCTGTGTTATTCTCTCTCTCTCTCCCTCTCTCTCTGACCCTGTGTTATTCTCTCTCTCTCTCTCTCTCTCACCCTGTGTTATTCTCGCTCTCTCTCTCTCTCTCTCTGACCCTGTGTTATTCTCTCTCTCTCTCCCTCTCTCTCTGACCCTGTGTTATTCTCTCTCTCTCTCCCTCTCTCTCTGACCCTGTGTTATTCTCGCTCTCTCTCTCTCTCACTCTCTCTCTGACCCTGCGTTATTCTCTCTCTCTCTCTCTCTCTGACCCTGTGTTATTCTCTCTCTCTCTCTCTCTGACCCTGTGTTATTCTCTCTCTCTCTCTCTCTCTCTGACCCTGTGTTATTCTCTCTCTCTCTCTCTCTCTATCTCTCTCTGACCCTGTGTTCTTCTCTCTCTCTCGCTCTCTATCTCTCTCTGACCCTGTGTTATTCTCTCTCTCTCGCTCTCTATCTCTCTCTGACCCTGTGTTATTCTCTCTCTCTCTCTCTCTGACCCTGTGTTATTCTCTCTCTCTCTCTCTCTGACCTGGTGTTATTCTCTCTCTCTCTATCTCTCTCTCTCTCTCTGACCCGGTGTTATTCTCTCTCTCTCTATCTCTCTATCTCTCTCTGACCCTGTGTAATTCTCTCTCTCTCTCTATCTGACTCTGTGTTATTCTCTCTCTCTCGCCGTCTATCTCTCTCTGACCCGGTGTTATTCTCTCTTTCTCGCTCTCTCTCTCTCTCTGACCCTGTGTTATTCTCTATCTCTCTCTCTCTATCTCTCTCTGACCCTGTGTTATTCTCTCTCAATCTCTCTCTGACCCTGTGTGATTCTCGCTCTCTATCTCTCTCTGACCATGTGTTACTCTCTCTCTCTCTCTCTCTATCTCTCTCTGACCCTGTGTTATTCTCTCTCCCTCTTTCTCTATATCTCTCTCTGACCCTGTGTTATTCTCTCTCTCTCTGTCTCTCTCTCTATCTCTCTCTGAACCGGTGTTATTCTCTCTCTCTCTATCTATCTATCTCTCTCTGACCCTGTGTTATTCTCTCTCTCTCTCTCTGACCCTGTGTTATTCTCTCTTTCTCTCTCACTCTGACCCTGTGTTATTCTGTCTCTCACTCTCTCTGACCCTGTGTTATTCTCTCACTCTCTCTCAGACCCTGTGTTATTCTCTCTCTCTCTCTGACCCTGTGTTATTCTCTCTCTCTCTGGCTCTCTCTCTCTCTCTGACCCTGTGTTATTCTCTCTCTCTCTCTCTCTCTGCCCCTGTGTTATTCTCTCTCTCTCTCTCTCTCTCTCTGACCCTGTGTTATTCTCCCTCTCTCGCTCTCTCTCTGACCCTGTGTTATTCTCTCTCTCTCGCTCTCTCTCTCTGTCTGACCCTGTGTTATTCTCTCTCTCTCTCTCTCTGACCCTGTGTTATTCTCTCTCTCTCTCTCTCTCTCTGACCCTGTGTTATTCTCTCTCTCTCGCTCTCTCTCTCTCCCTCTGACCCTGTGTTATTCTCTCTCTCTCTCTCTCTCTGACCCTGTGTTATTCTCTCTCTCTCTCTCTCTGACCCTGTGTTATTCTCTCTCTCTCGCTCTCTATCTCTCTCTGACCCTGTCTAATTCTCTCTCTCTCTCACTCTGACCCTGTGTTATTCTCTCTCTCTCTCTCTCTGACCCTGTGTTATTCTCTCTCTCTCTCTCTCCCTCTCACCCTGTATTATTATCTCTCTCTCTCTCTCTTTCTCTCTCTGACCCTGTGTTATTCTCTCTCTCTCTCTCTCTCGATCTGACCCTGTGTTATTCTCTCTCTCTCTCTCTCTCTCTCTGACCCTGTGTTATTCTCTCTCTCTCTCTCTCTCTCTCTCTCTATGACCCTGTGTTACTCTCTCTCTCTCGCTCTCTATCTCTCGCTGACCCTGTGTTGTTCTCTGTCTCTCGCTCTCTATCTCTCTCTGACCCTGTGTTATTCGCTCTCTCTCGCTCTCTATCTCTCTCTGACCCTGTGTTATTCTCTCTCTATCTCTCTCTCTGACCCTGTGTTATTCTCTCTCTCTATCTCTCTCTCTATCTCTCTCTGACCCTGTGTTATGCTCTCTCTCTCTCTCTCTCTGACCCTGTCTTATTCTCTCTCTCTCTCTCACTCTGACCCTGTGTTATTCTCTCTCTCTCTCTCTGTCTCTCTCTGACCCTGTGTTATTCTCTGTCTCTCTCTCTCTGACCTTGTGTTATTCTCTCGCTCTCGCTCTCTATATCTCTCTGAACCTGTGTTATTCTCTCTCTCTCTCTCTCTCTCTGACCCTGTGTTATTCTCTCTCTCTCTCTCTCTCTGACCCTGTGTTATTCTCTCTCTCTCTCTGACCCTGTGTAATTCTCTCTCTCTCTATCTCTCTCTGACCCTGTGTTATTCTCTCTCTCTCTCTATCTATCTCTCTCTGACCCTGTGTTATTCTCTCTCTCTCTCTCTCTCTCTCTGACCCTGTGTTATTCTCTCTCTCTCGCTCTCTATCTCTCTCTGACCCTGTGTTATTCTCTCTCTCTCTCTCTCTGACCCTGTGTTATTCTCTCTCTCGCTATCTCTCTCTGACCCTGTGTTATTCTCTCTCTCTCTCTCTCTATCTCTCTCTGACCCTGTGTTATTCTCTCGCTCTCAATCTCTCTCTGACCCAGTGTTATTCTCTCTCTCTCGCTCTCTATCTCTCTCTGACCCTGTGTAATTCTCTCTCTCTATCACTCTCTGACCCTGTGTTACTCTCTCTCTCGCTCTCTATCTCTCTCTGAACCTGTGTTATTCTCGCTCTCTATCTCTCTCTGACCCTGTGTTACTCTCTCTCTCTCGCTCTCTATCTCTCTCTGACCCTGTGTTACTCTCTCTCTCTCGCTCTCTATCTCTCTCTGACCCTGTGTTACTCTCTCTCTCTCGCTCTCTCTATCTCTCTCTGACCCTGTGTTATTCTCTCTCTCTCGCCATCAATCTCTCTCTGACCCTGTGTTATTCTCTCTCTCTCGCCGTCTATCTCTCTCTGACCCGGTGTTATTCTCTCTCTCTCGCTCTCTCTCTCTCTCTGACCCTGTGTTATTCTCTCTCAGTCTCTCTCTGACCCTGTGTTATTCTCGCTCTCTATCTCTCTCTGACCCTGTGTTACTCTCTCTCTCTCTCTCTCTATCTCTCTCTGACCCTGTGTTATTCTCTCTCCCTCTCTCTCTGACCCTGTGTTATTCTCTCTCTCTCTCTCTCTCTCTGACCCTGTGTTATTCTCTCTCTCTCTCTCACTCTGACCCTGTGTTATTCTCTCTCTCTCTCTCTGTCTCTCTCTGACCCTGTTTTATTCTCTGTCTCTCTCTCTCTGACCTTGTGTTATTCTCTCGCTTTCGCTCTCTATCTCTCTCTGAACCTGTGTTATTCTCTCTCTCTCTCTCTCTCTCTGACCCTGTGTTATTCTCTCTCTCTCTCTCACTCTGACCCTGTGTTATTCTCTCTCTCTCTCTCTGTCTCTCTCTGACCCTGTTTTATTCTCTGTCTCTCTCTCTCTGACCTTGTGTTATTCTCTCGCTTTCGCTCTCTATCTCTCTCTGAACCTGTGTTATTCTCTCTCTCTCTCTCTCTCTCTGACCCTGTGTTATTCTCTCTCTCTCTCTCTCTCTGACCCTGTGTTATTCTCTCTCTCTCTCTGACCCTGTGTAATTCTCTCTCTCTCTATCTCTCTCTGACCCTGTGTTATTCTCTCTCTCTCTCTATCTATCTCTCTCTGACCCTGTGTTATTCTCTCTCTCTCTCTCTCTCTCTGACCCTGTGTTATTCTCTCTCTCTCGCTCTCTATCTCTCTCTGACCCTGTGTTATTCTCTCTCTCTCTCTCTCTCTGACCCTGTGTTATTCTCTCTCTCGCTATCTCTCTCTGACCCTGTGTTATTCTCTCTCTCTCTCTCTCTGACCTTGTGTTATTCTCTCGCTTTCGCTCTCTATCTCTCTCTGAACCTGTGTTATTCTCTCCCTCTCTCTCTCTCTCTGACCCTGTGTTATTCTCTCTCTCTCTCTATCTATCTCTCTCTGACCCTGTGTTATTCTCTCTCTCTCTCTCTCTCTCTCTGACCCTGTGTTATTCTCTCTCTCTCGCTCTCTATCTCTCTCTGACCCTGTGTTATTCTCTCTCTCGCTATCTCTCTCTGACCCTGTGTTATTCTCTCTCTCTCTCTCTCTATCTCTCTCTGACCCTGTGTTATTCCCTCGCTCTCAATCTCTCTCTGACCCAGTGTTATTCTCTCTCTCTCGCTCTCTATCTCTCTCTGACACTGTGTTATTCTCTCTCTCTCGCTCTCTATCTCTCTCTGACCCTGTGTAATTCTCTCTCTCTATCACTCTCTGACCCTGTGTTACTCTCTCTCTCGCTCTCTATCTCTCTCTGAACCTGTGTTATTCTCGCTCTCTATCTCTCTCTGACCCTGTGTTACTCTCTCTCTCTCGCTCTCTATCTCTCTCTGACCCTGTGTTACTCTCTCTCTCTCGCTCTCTATCTCTCTCTGACCCTGTGTTACTCTCTCTCTCTCGCTCTCTCTATCTCTCTCTGACCCAGTGTTATTCTCTCTCTCTCGCCATCAATCTCTCTCTGACCCTGTGTTATTCTCTCTCTCTCGCCGTCTATCTCTCTCTGACCCGGTGTTATTCTCTCTCTCTCGCTCTCTCTCTCTCTCTCTGACCCTGTGTTATTCTCTCTCAGTCTCTCTCTGACCCTGTGTTATTCTCGCTCTCTATCTCTCTCTGACCCTGTGTTACTCTCTCTCTCTCTCTCTCTATCTCTCTCTGACCCTGTGTTATTCTCTCTCCCTCTCTCTCTATATCTCTCTCTGACCCTGTGTTATTCTCTCTCCCTCTCTCTCTATATCTCTCTCTGACCCTGTGTTATTCTCTCTCCCTCTCTCTCTATATCTCTCTCTGACCCTGTGTTATTCTCTCTCTCTCGCCATCAATCTCTCTCTGACCCTGTGTTATTCTCCCTCTCTCGCCGTCTATCTCTCTCTGACCCGGTGTTATTCTCTCTCTCTCGCTCTCTCTCTCTCTCTGACCCTGTGTTATTCTCTCTCAGTCTCTCTCTAACCCTGTGTTATTCTCGCTCTCTATCTCTCTCTGACCCTGTGTTACTCTCTCTCTCTCTCTATCTCTCTCTGACCCTGTGTTATTCTCTCTCCCTCTCTCTCTATATCTCTCTCTGACCCTGTGTTATTCTATCTCCCTCTCTCTCTATATCTCTCTCTGACCCTGTGTTATTCTCTCTCTCTCTCTCGCTATATCTCTCTCTGACCCTGTGTAATTCTCTCTCTCTCTCTCTCTCTCTATCTCTCTCTGACCCTGTGTTATTCTTTCTCTCTATTTCTCTCCGACCCTGTGTTATTCTCTCTCTCTCTCTGACCCTGTGTTATTCACGCTCTCTCGCTCTCTATCTCTCTCTGACCCTGTGTTATTCTTTCTCTCTATTTCTCTCCGACCCTGTGTTATTCTCTCTCTCTCTCTGACCCTGTGTTATTCACGCTCTCTCGCTCTCTATCTCTCTCTGACCCTGTGTTATTCTCTCTCTCTCTCTCTCTATCTCTCTCTGACCCTGCGTTATTCTCTGTCTCTCGCTCTCTCTCTCTCTCTGACCCTGTGTTATTCTCTCTCTCTCTCTATCTCTCTCTGACCCTGTGTTATTCTCTCTCTCTCTCTCTCTGACCCTGTGTTATTCTCTCTCTCTCTCTCTCTCTGACGCTGTGTGATTCTCTCTCTCTCTCTCTCTCTGACCCTGTGTTATTCTCTCTCTCTCTCTATCTCTCTCTGACCCTGTGTTATTCTCTCTCTCTCTCTCTCTCTGACCCTGTGTCATTCTCTCTCTTTCTCTCTCTGGCCCTGTGTTATTCTCTCTCTCTCTCTCTCTCTCTGACCCTGTGTTATTCTCTCTCTCTCTCTATCTCTCTCTGACCCTGTGTTATTCTCTCTCTCTCTCTCTCTCTCTGACCCTGTGTAATTCTCTCTCTCTCTCTCTGGCCCTGTGTTATTCTCTCTCTCTCTCTCTCTCTCTCTCTCTCTCTGACCCTGTGTTATTCTCTCTCTCTCTCTCTCTGACCCTGTGTTATTCTCTCTCTCTCTCTCTCTCTGACGCTGTGTGATTCTCTCTCTCTCTCTCTCTCTGACCCTGTGTTATTCTCTCTCTCTCTCTCTCTCTCTGACCCTGTGTTATTCTCTCTCTCTCTCTCTCTCTGACCCTGTGTCATTCTCTCTCTCTCTCTCTCTTACCCTGTGTTATTCTCTCTCTCTCTCTCTCTCTCTCTCTGACCCTGTGTTATTCTCTCTCTCTCTCTCTCTGGCCCTGTGTTATTCTCTCTCTCTCTCTCTCTCTCTAACCCTGTGTTATTCTCTCTCTCTCTCTCTCTCTCTCTCTCTGACCCTGTGTTATTCTCTCTCTCTCTCTCTCTCTGACCCTGTGTCATTCTCTCTCTCTCTCTCTCTTACCCTGTGTTATTCTCTCTCTCTCTCTCTCTCTCTCTCTGACCCTGTGTTATTCTCTCTCTCTCTCTCTCTGGCCCTGTGTTATTCTCTCTCTCTCTCTCTCTCTCTAACCCTGTGTTATTCTCTCTCTCTCTCTCTCTCTCTCTCTCTGACCCTGTGTTATTCTCTCTCTCTCTCTATCTCTATCTCTCTCTGACCCTGTGTTATTCTCTCTCTCTCTCTCTCTGACCCTGTGTTATTCTCGCTCTCTCTCTCTCTCTCTGATCCTGTGTTATTCTCTCTATCTCTCTCTCTCTCTCTCTGACCCTGTGTTATTCCCTCTCTCTCGCTCTCTCTCTCTCTGCCCCTGTGTAATTCTCTCTCTCTCTCTCTGACCCTGTGTTATTATCGCTCTCTCTCTCTCTATCTCTCTCTGACCCTGTGTTATTCTCTCTCTCTCTCTCTCTCTCTCTCTATCTCTCTCTGACCCTGTGTTATTCTGTCTCTCTATTTCTCTCCGACCCTGTGTTATTCTCTCTCTCTCTCTGACCCTGTGTTATTCTCTCTCTCTCTCTCTCTCTCTGACCCTGTGTTATTCTCTCTCTCGCTCTCTATCTCTCCCTGACCCTGTGTTATTCTCTCTCTCTCTCTCTCTCTCTCTCTAACCCTGTGTTATTCTCTCTATCTCTCTATCTCTCTCTGACCCAGTGTTATTCTCTCTCTCTCTCTCTCTCTCTCTCTGACCCTGTGTTATTCTCTCTCTCTCTCTTTCTCTCTCTGACCCTGTGTTATTCTCTCTCTCTCTCTCTCTCTCTGACCCTGTTTTATTCTCTCTATCTCTCTCTCTCTCTCTCTCTGACCCTGTGTTATTCCCTCTCTCTCGCTCTCTCTCTCTCTGACCCTGTGTTATTCTCTCTCTCTCTCTCTGACCCTGTGTTATTATCGCTCTCTCTCTCTCTATCTCTCTCTGACCCTGTGTTTTTCTCTCTCTCTCTCTGACCCTGTCTAATTCTCTCTCTCTCGCTCTCTCTCTGACCCTGTGTTATTCTCTCTCTCTCTCTCCCTCTCTGACCCTGTGTTTTTCTCTCTCTCTCTCTCTCTATCTCTCTCTGACCCTGTGTTATTCTCGCACTCTCTATCTCTCTCTGACCCTGTGTTACTCTCACTCTCTCTATCTCTCTCTGACCCTGTGTTATTCTCTCTCGCTCTCTATCTCTCTCTGAGCCTGTGTTATTCTCTCTCTCTCGCTCTATATCTCTCTCTGACCCTGTGTTATTCTCTCTCTCTCTCTCTCTATATCTCTCTATGACCCTGTGTTATTCTCTCTCTCTCTCTCTCTCTCTCTCTCTATCTCTCTCTGACCCTGTGTTATTCTGTCTCTCTATTTCTCTCCGACCCTGTGTTATTCTCTCTCTCTCTCTGACCCTGTGTTATTCTCTCTCTCTCTCTCTCTCTCTGACCCTGTGTTATTCTCTCTCTCGCTCTCTATCTCTCCCTGACCCTGTGTTATTCTCTCTCTCTCTCTCTCTCTCTCTCTAACCCTGTGTTATTCTCTCTATCTCTCTATCTCTCTCTGACCCAGTGTTATTCTCTCTCTCTCTCTCTCTCTCTCTCTGACCCTGTGTTATTCTCTCTCTCTCTCTTTCTCTCTCTGACCCTGTGTTATTCTCTCTCTCTCTCTCTCTCTCTCTGACCCTGTTTTATTCTCTCTATCTCTCTCTCTCTCTCTCTCTGACCCTGTGTTATTCCCTCTCTCTCGCTCTCTCTCTCTCTGACCCTGTGTTATTCTCTCTCTCTCTCCCTGACCCTGTGTTATTATCGCTCTCTCTCTCTCTATCTCTCTCTGACCCTGTGTTATTCTCTCTCTCTCGCTCTCTCTCTGACCCTGTGTTATTCTCTCTATCTCTCTCTCCCTCTCTGACCCTGTGTTATTCTCTCTCTCTATCTCTCTCTGACCCTGTGTTATTCTATCGCTCTCTATCTCTCTCTGACCTTGTGTTATTCTCTCTCTCTCTCTCGATCTCTCTCTGACCCGGTGTTATTCTCTCTCTCTCACTCTCTATCTCTCTCTCACCCTGTGTTATTCGCTCTCTCTCGCAGTCTATCTCTCTCTGACCCTGTGTTATTCTCTCTCTCTCTCTCTCTCTGACCCTGTGTTATTCTCTCTCTCTCTCTCTGACCCTGTGTTATTCTCTCTCTCTCTATCTCACTCTGACCCTGTGTTATTCTCTCTCTCTCTCTCTCTCTCTGACCCTGTGTTATTCTCTCTCTCTCTCTCTCTCTCTCGCTCTGACCCTGTGTTATTCTCCTCTCTCTCTCTCCCTCTCACCCTGTGTTATTCTCTCTCTCTCTCTTTCTGACCCTGTGTTATTCTCTCTCTCTCTCTCTCTCTCTCTGACCCTGTGTGATTCTCTCTCTCTCTCTCTATCTCTCTCTGACCCTGTGTGATTCTCTCTCTCTCTCTCTATCTCTCTCTGACCCTGTGTTATTCACGCACTCTCTATCTCTCTCTGACCCTGTGTTACTATCGCTCTCTCTATCTCTCTCTGACCCTGTGTTATTCTCTCTCGCTCTCTATCTCTCTCTGACCCTGTGTTATTCACTCTCTCTCTCTCTCTATCTCTCTGACCATGTGTTATTCTCTCTCTCTCTCTCTCTGACCTTGTGTTATTCTCGCTCTCTATCTCTCTCTGACCCTGTGCCATTCACTCGCTCTCTATCTCTCTCTGACCCTGTGTTATTCGCTCTCTCTCTCTCTCTCTGACCCTGTGTCATTCTCTCTCTCTCTCTCTGACCCGGTGTTATTCTCCCTCTCTCTATCTCTCTCTGACCCTGTGTTATTCTCCATCTCTCTCTCTCTCTCTCTCTCTGACCCTGCGTTATTCTCTCTCTCTATCTCTGACCCTGTGTTATTCTCTCTCTCTCTCTCTCTATCTCTCTCTGACCCTGTGTTATTCTCTCTCTCTCTCTCTCTATCTCTCTCTGACCCTGTGTTATTCACTCTCTCTCTCTCTCTCTCTCTCTGACCCTGTGTTATTCTCTCTCTCGCTCTCTATCTCTCTCTGACCCTGTGTTATTCTCTCTCTCTCTCTCTATCTCTCTCTGACCCTGTGTTATTCTCTCTCTCTCTCTCTCTATCTCTCTCTGACCCTGTGTTATTCTATTGCTCTCTATCTCACTCTGACCATGTGTTATTCTCTCTCTCTCTCTCTCTCTCTGACCTTGTGTTATTCTCGCTCTCTATCTCTCTCTGACCCTGTGCCATTCACTCGCTCTCTATCTCTCTCTGACCCTGTGTTATTCGCTCTCTCTCTCTCTCTCTGACCCTGTGTCATTCTCTCTCTCTCTCTCTGACCCGGTGTTATTCTCCCTCTCTCTATCTCTCTCTGACCCTGTGTTATTCTCCATCTCTCTCTCTCTCTCTCTCTCTGACCCTGCGTTATTCTCTCTCTCTATCTCTGAACCTGTGTTATTCTCTCTCTCTCTCTCTCTCTCTGACCCTGTGTTATTCTCTCTCTCGCTCTCTATCTCTCTCTGACCCTGTGTTATTCTCTCTCTCTCTCTCTATCTCTCTCTGACCCTGTGTTATTCTCTCTCTCTCTCTCTCTATCTCTCTCTGACCCTGTGTTATTCTATTGCTCTCTATCTCACTCTGACCATGTGTTATTCTCTCTCTCTCTCTCTCTCTCTGACCTTGTGTTATTCTCGCTCTCTATCTCTCTCTGACCCTGTGCCATTCACTCGCTCTCTATCTCTCTCTGACCCTGTGTTATTCGCTCTCTCTCTCTCTCTCTGACCCTGTGTCATTCTCTCTCTCTCTCTCTGACCCGGTGTTATTCTCCCTCTCTCTATCTCTCTCTGACCCTGTGTTATTCTCCATCTCTCTCTCTCTCTCTCTCTCTGACCCTGCGTTATTCTCTCTCTCTATCTCTGAACCTGTGTTATTCTCTCTCTCTCTCTCTCTCTCTCTGACCCTGTGTGATTCTCTCTCTCTCCTCTATCTCTCTCTGACCCTGTGTTATTCACGCACTCTCTATCTCTCTCTGACCCTGTGTTACTATCGCTCTCTCTATCTCTCTCTGACCCTGTGTTATTCTCTCTCGCTCTCTATCTCTCTCTGACCCTGTGTTATTCACTCTCTCTCTCTCTCTATCTCTCTGACCATGTGTTATTCTCTCTCTCTCTCTCTCTGACCTTGTGTTATTCTCGCTCTCTATCTCTCTCTGACCCTGTGCCATTCACTCGCTCTCTATCTCTCTCTGACCCTGTGTTATTCGCTCTCTCTCTCTCTCTCTGACCCTGTGTCATTCTCTCTCTCTCTCTCTGACCCGGTGTTATTCTCCCTCTCTCTATCTCTCTCTGACCCTGTGTTATTCTCCATCTCTCTCTCTCTCTCTCTCTCTGACCCTGCGTTATTCTCTCTCTCTATCTCTGACCCTGTGTTATTTTCTCTCTCTCTCTCTCTATCTCTCTCTGACCCTGTGTTATTCTCTCTCTCTCTCTCTATCTCTCTCTGACCCTGTGTTATTCACTCTCTCTCTCTCTCTCTCTCTCTCTGACCCTGTGTTATTCTCTCTCTCGCTCTCTATCTCTCTCTGACCCTGTGTTATTCTCTCTCTCTCTCTCTATCTCTCTCTGACCCTGTGTTATTCTCTCTCTCTCTCTCTCTATCTCTCTCTGACCCTGTGTTATTCTATTGCTCTCTATCTCACTCTGACCATGTGTTATTCTCTCTCTCTCTCTCTCTCTGACCTTGTGTTATTCTCGCTCTCTATCTCTCTCTGACCCTGTGCCATTCACTCGCTCTCTATCTCTCTCTGACCCTGTGTTATTCGCTCTCTCTCTCTCTCTCTGACCCTGTGTCATTCTCTCTCTCTCTCTCTGACCCGGTGTTATTCTCCCTCTCTCTATCTCTCTCTGACCCTGTGTTATTCTCCATCTCTCTCTCTCTCTCTCTCTCTGACCCTGCGTTATTCTCTCTCTCTATCTCTGACCCTGTGTTATTCTCTCTCTCTCTCTCTCTATCTCTCTCTGACCCTGTGTTATTCTCTCTCTCTCTCTCTCTATCTCTCTCTGACCCTGTGTTATTCACTCTCTCTCTCTCTCTATCTCTCTCTGATCCTGTGTTATTCTCGCTCTCTCTCTCTATCTCTCTCTGACCCTGTGTTACTCTCGCTCTCTCTATCTCTCTCTGACCCTGTGTTATTCTCTCTCGCTCTCCATCTCTCTCTGACCCTGTGTTATTCTCTCTCTCTCTCTCTGACCCTGTGTTATTCTCTCTCTCCCCTGTGTTGTTATCGCTCTCTCTCTCTCTCTCTGACCCTGTCTTATTCTCTCTCTGTCTCTATCTCTCGCTCTGACCCTGTGTTATTCTCTCTCTCTCTCTCTCTCTCTGACCCTGTGTTATTCTCTCTCTCTCTCTCTCTGACCCTGTGTTATTCTCTCTCTCTCTCTCTCTGACCCTGTGTTATTCTCTCTCTCTCTCTCTCTCTCTCTCTGACACGATGATATTCTCTCTCGCTCTCTCTCTCTCTGACCCTCCCTTTATTCTCTCACTCTTTCTCTGAACCTGTGTTATTCTCTCTCTCTCTCTCTCTATCTCTCTCTGACCCTGTGTTATTCTCTCTCTCGCTCTCTATCTCTCTCTGATCCTGTGTTATTCTCTCACTCTCTCTCTCTCTGACCCTGTGTTATTTTCTCTCTCTCTGTCTATCTCTCTCTGACCCTGTGTTATTCTCTCTCTCTATCTCTCTCTGACCCTGTGTTATTCTATCGCTCTGTATCTCTCTCTGACCTTGTGTTATTCTCTCTCTCTCTCTCTCTATCTCTCTCTGACCCTGTGTTATTCTCGCTCTCTCGCTCTCTATCTCTCTCTGACCCTGTGTTACTCTCGCTCTCTCTATCTCTCTCTGACCCTGTGTTATTCTCTCTCGCTCTCTATCTCTCTCTGACCCTGTCTTATTCACTCTCTCTCTCTCTCTCTCTCTGACCCTGTGTTATTCTCTCTCTCGCTCTCTATCTCTCTCTGATCCTCTGTTATTCTCTCTCTCGCTCTCTCTCTGACCCTGTGTTATTCTCTCTCTCTCTCTCTATCTCTCTCTGATCCTGTGTTATTCTCTCTATCTCTCTCTGACCCTGTGTTATTCTTTCTCTCTCTCTCTCTCTCTGACCCTGTGTTATTCTCTCTCTCTCGGTCTCTCTCTCTCTGACCCTGTGTTATTCTCTCCCTCTCTCTCTCTGAACCTGTGTTATTCTCTCTCTCTCGCTCTCTCTATCTCTGACCCTGTGCTATTCTCTCTCTCTCTCTCTCTGACCCTGTGTTATTCTCTCTCTCTCTCGCCTCTGACCCTGTGTTATTCTCTCTCTCGTCTCTCTCTCCCTCTCACCCTGTGTTATTCTCTCTCTCTCTCTCTCTCTTTCTGACCCTGTGTTATTCTCTCTCTCTCACTCTCTCTATCTCCCTGACCCTGTGTTAATCTCTCTCTCTATCTCTCTCTGACCCCGTGTTATTCTCTCTCTCTCTCTCTCTCTCTCGCTCTGACCCTGTGTTATTCTCTCTCTCTCTCTCTCTCCCTCTCACCCTGTGTTATTCTCTCTCTCTCTCTCTGACCCTGTGTTATTCTCTCTCTCTCTCTCTCTGGCTCTGACCCTGTGTTATTCTCTCTCTCTCTCTCTCTCTGACCCTGTGTAATTCTCTCTCTCTCACTCTCTCTATCTCTCTGACCCTGTGTTAATCTCTCTCTCTATCTCTCTCTGACCCCGTGTTATTCTCTCTCTCGCTCTCTCTCTCACTCTCTGACACTGTGTTATTCTCTCTCTCTCTCGCTCTCTATCTCTCTCTGACCCGGTGTTATTCTCTCTCTCTCACTCTCTATCTCTCTCTCACCCTGTGTTATTCGCTCTCTCTCGCAGTCTATCTCTCTCTGACCCTGTGTTATTCTCTCTCTCTCTCTCTCTCTGACCCTGTGTTATTCTCTCTCTCTCTCTCTGACCCTGTGTTATTCTCTCTCTCTCTATCTCACTCTGACCCTGTGTTATTCTCTCTCTCTCTCTCTCTCTCTGACCCTGTGTTATTCTCTCTCTCTCTCTCTCTCTCTCGCTCTGACCCTGTGTTATTCTCTCTCTCTCTCTCTCCCTCTCACCCTGTGTTATTCTCTCTCTCTCTCTTTCTGACCCTGTGTTATTCTCTCTCTCTCTCTCTCTCTCTCTGACCCTGTGTGATTCTCTCTCTCTCTCTCTATCTCTCTCTGACCCTGTGTGATTCTCTCTCTCTCTCTCTATCTCTCTCTGACCCTGTGTTATTCACGCACTCTCTATCTCTCTCTGACCCTGTGTTACTATCGCTCTCTCTATCTCTCTCTGACCCTGTGTTATTCTCTCTCGCTCTCTATCTCTCTCTGACCCTGTGTTATTCACTCTCTCTCTCTCTCTATCTCTCTGACCATGTGTTATTCTCTCTCTCTCTCTCTCTGACCTTGTGTTATTCTCGCTCTCTATCTCTCTCTGACCCTGTGCCATTCACTCGCTCTCTATCTCTCTCTGACCCTGTGTTATTCGCTCTCTCTCTCTCTCTCTGACCCTGTGTCATTCTCTCTCTCTCTCTCTGACCCGGTGTTATTCTCCCTCTCTCTATCTCTCTCTGACCCTGTGTTATTCTCCATCTCTCTCTCTCTCTCTCTCTCTGACCCTGCGTTATTCTCTCTCTCTATCTCTGACCCTGTGTTATTCTCTCTCTCTCTCTCTCTATCTCTCTCTGACCCTGTGTTATTCTCTCTCTCTCTCTCTCTATCTCTCTCTGACCCTGTGTTATTCACTCTCTCTCTCTCTCTCTCTCTCTCTGACCCTGTGTTATTCTCTCTCTCGCTCTCTATCTCTCTCTGACCCTGTGTTATTCTCTCTCTCTCTCTCTATCTCTCTCTGACCCTGTGTTATTCTCTCTCTCTCTCTCTCTATCTCTCTCTGACCCTGTGTTATTCTATTGCTCTCTATCTCACTCTGACCATGTGTTATTCTCTCTCTCTCTCTCTCTCTCTGACCTTGTGTTATTCTCGCTCTCTATCTCTCTCTGACCCTGTGCCATTCACTCGCTCTCTATCTCTCTCTGACCCTGTGTTATTCGCTCTCTCTCTCTCTCTCTGACCCTGTGTCATTCTCTCTCTCTCTCTCTGACCCGGTGTTATTCTCCCTCTCTCTATCTCTCTCTGACCCTGTGTTATTCTCCATCTCTCTCTCTCTCTCTCTCTCTGACCCAGCGTTATTCTCTCTCTCTATCTCTGACCCTGTGTTATTCTCTCTCTCTCTCTCTCTATCTCTCTCTGACCCTGTGTTATTCTCTCTCTCTCTCTCTCTCTCTGACCCTGTGTTATTCTCTCTCTCTCTCTCTCTCTCTCTGACCCTGCGTTATCCTCTCTCTCTCTCTCTCTCTCTCTCTGACCCTGTGTTATTCTCTCTCTCTCTCTCTCTCTCTGACCCTGTGTTATTCTCTCTCTCTCTCTCTGACCCTGTGTTGTTATCGCTCTCTCTCTCTCTCTCTCTGACCCTGTCTTATTCTCTCTCTGTCTCTATCTCTCGCTCTGACCCTGTGTTATTCTCTCTCTCTCTCTCTCTCTGACCCTGTGTTATTCTCTCTCTCTCTCTCTCTCTGACCCTGTGTTATTCTCTCTCTCTCTCTCTATCTCTCTCTGACCCTGTGTTATTCTCTCTCTCTCGCTCTCTATCTCTCTCTGACCCTGTGTTATTCTTTCTCTCTCTCTCTCTCTCTGACCCTGTGTTATTCTCTCTCTCTCGGTCTCTCTCTCTCTGACCCTGTGTTATTCTCTCCCTCTCTCTCTCTGAACCTGTGTTATTCTCTCTCTCTCGCTCTCTCTATCTCTGACCCTGTGCTATTCTCTCTCTCTCTCTCTCTGACCCTGTGTTATTCTCTCTCTCTCTCGCTCTGACCCTGTGTTATTCTCTCTCTCTCTCTCTCTATCTCTCTCTGACCCTGTGTTATTCTCTCTCTCTCTCTCTCTATCTCTCTCTGACCCTGTGTTATTCACTCTCTCTCTCTCTCTATCTCTCTCTGATCCTGTGTTATTCTCGCTCTCTCTATCTCTCTCTGACCCTGTGTTACTCTCGCTCACTCTATCTCTCTCTGACCCTGTGTTATTCTCTCTCGCTCTCCATCTCTCTCTGACCCTGTGTTATTCTCTCTCTCTCTTACCCTGTGTTGTTATCGCTCTCTCTCTCTCTCTCTGACCCTGTCTTATTCTCTCTCTGTCTCTATCTCTCGCTCTGACCCTGTGTTATTCTCTCTCTCTCTCTCTCTCTGACCCTGTGTTATTCTCTCTCTCTCTCTCTGACCCTGTGTTATTCTCTCTCTCTCTCTCTCTCTCTGACCCTGTGTTATTCTCTCTCTCTCTCTCTCTCTGACCCTGTGTTATTCTCTCTCTCTCTCTCTGACCCTGTGTTATTCTCTCTCTCTCTCTCTCTCTCTGACCCTGTGTTATTCTCTCTCTCTCTCTCTCTCTCTGACCCTGTGTTATTCTCTCTCTCTCTCTCTCTCTGACCCTGTGTTATTCTCTCTCTCTCTCTCTGACCCTGTGTTATTCTCTCTCTCTCTCTCTCTCTCTGACCCTGTGTTATTCTCTCTCTCTCTCTCTCTCTCTCTGACACGGTGATGTTCTCTCTCGCTCTCTCTCTCTCTGACCCTCCGTTATTCTCTCACTCTTTCTCTCAACCTGTGTTATTCTCTCTCTCTCTCTCTCTATCTCTCTCTGACCCTGTGTTATTCTCTCTCTGTCTCTCTATCTCTCTCTGACCCTGTGTTATTCTATCGCTCTCTATCTCTCTCTGACCCTGTGTTATTCTCTCTCTCTCTCTCTATCTCTCTCTGACCCTGTGTTATTCTCGCTCTCTCGCTCTCTATCTCTCTCTGACCCTGTGTTACTCTCGCTCTCTCTATCTCTCTCTGACCCTGTGTTATTCTCTCTCGCTCTCTATCTCTCTCTGACCCTGTCTTATTCACTCTCTCTCTCGCTCTCTCTCTGACCCTGTGTTATTCTCTCTCTCTCTCTCTATCTCTCTCTGACCCTGTGTTATTCTCGCTCTCTCGCTCTCTATCTCTCTCTGACCCTGTGTTACTCTCGCTCTCTCTATCTCTCTCTGACCCTGTGTTATTCTCTCTCGCTCTCTATCTCTCTCTGACCCTGTCTTATTCACTCTCTCTCTCTCTCTCTCTCTGACCCTGTGTTATTCTCTCTCTCGCTCTCTATCTCTCTCTGATCCTGTGTTATTCTCTCACTCTCTCTCTCTCTGACCCTGTGTTATTTTCTCTCTCTCTGTCTATCTCTCTCTGACCCTGTGTTATTCTCTCTCTCTATCTCTCTCTGACCCTGTGTTATTCTATCGCTCTCTATCTCTCTCTGACCTTGTGTTATTCTCTCTCTCTCTCTCTATCTCTCTCTGACCCTGTGTTATTCTCGCTCTCTCGCTCTCTATCTCTCTCTGACCCTGTGTTACTCTCGCTCTCTCTATCTCTCTCTGACCCTGTGTTATTCTCTCTCGCTCTCTATCTCTCTCTGACCCTGTCTTATTCACTCTCTCTCTCTCTCTCTCTCTGACCCTGTGTTATTCTCTCTCTCGCTCTCTATCTCTCTCTGATCCTCTGTTATTCTCTCTCTCGCTCTCTCTCTGACCCTGTGTTATTCTCTCTCTCTCTCTCTATCTCTCTCTGACCCTGTGTTATTCTCTCTATCTCTCTCTGACCCTGTGTTATTCTTTCTCTCTCTCTCTCTCTCTGACCCTGTGTTATTCTCTCTCTCTCGGTCTCTCTCTCTCTGACCCTGTGTTATTCTCTCCCTCTCTCTCTCTGAACCTGTGTTATTCTCTCTCTCTCGCTCTCTCTATCTCTGACCCTGTGCTATTCTCTCTCTCTCTCTCTCTGACCCTGTGTTATTCTCTCTCTCTCTCGCTCTGACCCTGTGTTATTCTCTCTCTCTCTCTCCCTCTCACCCTGTGTTATTCTCTCTCTCTCTCTCTCTCTTTCTGACCCTGTGTTATTCTCTCTCTCTCACTCTCTCTATCTCCCTGACCCTGTGTTAATCTCTCTCTCTATCTCTCTCTGACCCCGTGTTATTCTCTCTCTCTCTCTCTCTCTCTCGCTCTGACCCTGTGTTATTCTCTCTCTCTCTCTCTCTCCCTCTCACCCTGTGTTATTCTCTCTCTCTCTCTCTGACCCTGTGTTATTCCCTCTCTCTCTCTCTCTGGCTCTGACCCTGTGTTATTCTCTCTCTCTCTCTCTCTCTGACCCTGTGTAATTCTCTCTCTCTCACTCTCTCTATCTCTCTGACCCTGTGTTAATCTCTCTCTCTATCTCTCTCTGACCCCGTGTTATTCTCTCTCTCGCTCTCTCTCTCTCTCTCTGACACTGTGTTATTCTCTCTCTCTCGCTCTCTATCTCTCTCTGACCCTGTGTTATTCTCTCTCTCTCACTCTCTATCTCTCTCTCACCCTGTGTTATTCGCTCTCTCTCGCTGTCTATCTCTCTCTGACCCTGTGTTATTCTCTCTCTCTCTCTCTCTCTGACCCTGTGTTATTCTCTCTCTCTCTCTCTCTGACCCTGTGTTATTCTCTCTCTCTCTATCTCACTCTGACCCTGTGTTATTCTCTCTCTCTCTCTCTCTCTCTGACCCTGTGTTATTCTCTCTCTCTCTCTCTCTCTCTCGCTCTGACCCCGTGTTATTCTCTCTCTCTCTCTCTCTCCCTCTCACCCTGTGTTATTCTCTCTATCTCTCTTTCTGACCCTGTGTTATTCTCTCTCTCTCTCTCTCTCGCTCTGACCCTGTGTTATTCTCTCTCTCTCTCTCTCTCTCTCTCTCTGACCCTGTGTTATTCTCTCTCTCTCACTCTCTCTATCTCTCTGACCCTGTGTTAATCTCTCTCTCTATCTCTCTCTGACCCTGTGTTATTCTATCTCTCTCTCTCTCTCTCTCGCTCTGACCCTGTGTTATTCTCTCTCTCTCTCTCTCTCTCTCTCTCTGACCCTGTGTTATTCTCTCTCTCTCACTCTCTCTATCTCTCTGACCCTGTGTTAATCTCTCTCTCTATCTCTCTCTGACCCTGTGTTATTCTATCTCTCTCTCTCTCTCTCTCGCTCTGACCCTGTGTTATTCTCTCTCTCTCTCTCTCTCCCTCTTACCCTGTGTTATTCTCTCTCTCTCTCTCTGACCCTGTGTTATTCTCTCTCTCTCTCTCTCTCGCTCTGACCCTGTGTTATTCTCTCCCTCTCTCTCTCTCTCTCTGACCCTGTGTTATTCTCTCTCTCTCACTCTCTCTATCTCTCTGACCCTGTGTTAATCTCTCTCTCTATCTCTCTCTGACCCTGTGTTATTCTCGCTCTCTCTATCTCTCTCTGACCCTGTGTTATTCTCTCTCTCTCTATCTCTCTCTGACCCTGTGTTATTCTCTCTCGCTCTCTCTCTCTGACACTGTGTTATTCTCTCTCTCTCGCTCTCTCTATCTCCCTGACCCTGTGTTAATCTCTCTCTCTATCTCTCTCTGACCCCGTGTTATTCTCTCTCTCTCTCTCTCTCTCTCTCGCTCTGACCCTGTGTTATTCTCTCTCTCTCTCTCTCTCCCTCTCACCCTGTGTTATTCTCTCTCTCTCTCTCTGACCCTGTGTTATTCTCTCTCTCTCTCTCTCTGGCTCTGACCCTGTGTTATTCTCTCTCTCTCTCTCTCTCTGACCCTGTGTAATTCTCTCTCTCTCACTCTCTCTATCTCTCTGACCCTGTGTTAATCTCTCTCTCTATCTCTCTCTCTCTCTCTCTGACCCTGTGTTATTCTCTCTCTCTCTCTCTCTCCCTCTCACCCTGTGTTATTCTCTCTCTCTCTCTCTGACCCTGTGTTATTCCCTCTCTCTCTCTCTCTGGCTCTGACCCTGTGTTATTCTCTCTCTCTCTCTCTCTCTGACCCTGTGTAATTCTCTCTCTCTCACTCTCTCTATCTCTCTGACCCTGTGTTATTCTCTCTCTCTCTCTCTGACCCTGTGTTATTCTCTCTCTCTCTGTCTCTCTCTCTCCGACCCTGTGTTATTCTCTCTCTCTCTCTCTCTGACCCTGTGTTATTCTCTCTCTCTCTATCTCTCTCTGACCCTGTGTTATTCTCTCTCGCTCTCTCTCTCTGACACTGTGTTATTCTCTCTCTCTCGCTCTCTATCTCTCTCTGACCCTGTGTTATTCTCTCTCTCTCACTCTCTATCTCTCTCTGACCCTGTGTTATTCGCGCTCTCTCGCTGTCTATCTCTCTCTGACCCTGTGTTATTCTCTCTCTCTCTCTCTGACCCTGTGTTATTCTCTCTCTCTCGCTCTCTATCTCTCTCTGACCCTGTGTTATTCTCTCTCTCTCACTCTCTATCTCTCTCTCACCCTGTGTTATTCGCTCTCTCTCGCTGTCTATCTCTCTCTGACCCTGTGTTATTCTCTCCCTCTCTCTCTCTCTCTCTGACCCTGTGTTATTCTCTCTCTCTCACTCTCTCTATCTCTCTGACCCTGTGATAATCTCTCTCTCTATCTCTCTCTGACCCTGTGTTATTCTCGCTCTCTCTATCTCTCTCTGACCCTGTGTTATTCTCTCTCTCTCTATCTCTCTCTGACCCTGTGTTATTCTCTCTCGCTCTCTCTCTCTGACACTGTGTTATTCTCTCTCTCTCGCTCTCTATCTCTCTCTGACCCTGTGTTATTCTCTCTCTCTCACTCTCTACCTCTCTCTGACCCTGTGTTATTCGCGCTCTCTCGCTGTCTATCTCTCTCTGACCCTGTGATATTCTCTCTCTCTCTCTCTGACCCTGTGTTATTCTCTCTCTCTCTGTCTCTCTCTCTCCGACCCTGTGTTATTCTCTCTCTCTCTCTCTCTGACCCTGTGTTATTCTCTCTCTCTCTATCTCTCTCTGACCCTGTGTTATTCTCTCTCGCTCTCTCTCTCTGACACTGTGTTATTCTCTCTCTCTCGCTCTCTATCTCTCTCTGACCCTGTGTTATTCTCTCTCTCTCACTCTCTATCTCTCTCTGACCCTGTGTTATTCGCGCTCTCTCGCTGTCTATCTCTCTCTGACCCTGTGTTATTCTCTCTCTCTCTCTCTGACCCTGTGTTATTCTCTCTCTCTCGCTCTCTATCTCTCTCTGACCCTGTGTTATTCTCTCTCTCTCACTCTCTATCTCTCTCTCACCCTGTGTTATTCGCTCTCTCTCGCTGTCTATCTCTCTCTGACCCTGTGTTATTCTCTCTCTCTCTCTCTCTCTGACCCTGTGTTATTCTCTCTCTCTCTCTCTCTGACCCTGTGTTATTCTCTCTCTCTCTATCTCACTCTGACCCTGTGTTATTCTCTCTCTCTCTCTCTCTCTCTGACCCTGTGTTATTCTCTCTCTCTCTCTCTCTCTCGCTCTGACCCTGTGTTATTCTCTCTCTCTCTCTCTCCCTCTCACCCTGTGTTATTCTCTCTATCTCTCTTTCTGACCCTGTTATTCTCTCTCTCTCTCTCTCTCGCTCTGACCCTGTGTTATTCTCTCTCTCTCTCTCTCTCTCTCTCTGACCCTGTGTTATTCTCTCTCTCTCACTCTCTCTATCTCTCTGACCCTGTGTTAATCTCTCTCTCTATCTCTCTCTGACCCTGTGTTATTCTATCTCTCTCTCTCTCTCTCTCGCTCTGACCCTGTGTTATTCTCTCTCTCTCTCTCTCTCCCTCTTACCCTGTGTTATTCTCTCTCTCTCTCTCTGACCCTGTGTTATTCTCTCTCTCTCTCTCTCTCGCTCTGACCCTGTGTTATTCTCTCCCTCTCTCTCTCTCTCTCTGACCCTGTGTTATTCTCTCTCTCTCACTCTCTCTATCTCTCTGACCCTGTTTAATCTCTCTCTATCTCTCTCTGACCCTGTGTTATTCTCGCTCTCTCTATCTCTCTCTGACCCTGTGTTATTCTCTCTCTCTCTATCTCTCTCTGACCCTGTGTTATTCTCTCTCGCTCTCTCTCTCTGACACTGTGTTATTCTCTCTCTCTCGCTCTCTCTATCTCCCTGACCCTGTGTTAATCTCTCTCTCTATCTCTCTCTGACCCCGTGTTATTCTCTCTCTCTCTCTCTCTCTCTCGCTCTGACCCTGTGTTATTCTCTCTCTCTCTCTCTCTCCCTCTCACCCTGTGTTATTCTCTCTCTCTCTCTCTCTCTGACCCTGTGTTATTCTCTCTCTCTCTCTCTCTGGCTCTGACCCTGTGTTATTCTCTCTCTCTCTCTCTCTCTGACCCTGTGTAATTCTCTCTCTCTCACTCTCTCTATCTCTCTGACCCTGTGTTAATCTCTCTCTCTATCTCTCTCTGACCCCGTGTTATTCTCTCTCTCGCTCTCTCTCTCTCTCTCTGACACTGTGTTATTCTCTCTCTCTCGCTCTCTATCTCTCTCTGACCCTGTGTTATTCTCTCTCTCTCACTCTCTATCTCTCTCTCACCCTGTGTTATTCGCTCTCTCTCGCTGTCTATCTCTCTCTGACCCTGTGTTATTCTCTCTCTCTCTCTCTCTCTGACCCTGTGTTATTCTCTCTCTCTCTCTCTCTGACCCTGTGTTATTCTCTCTCTCTCTATCTCACTCTGACCCTGTGTTATTCTCTCTCTCTCTCTCTCTCTCTGACCCTGTGTTATTCTCTCTCTCTCTCTCTCTCTCTCGCTCTGACCCTGTGTTATTCTCTCTCTCTCTCTCTCCCTCTCACCCTGTGTTATTCTCTCTCTCTCTCTTTCTGACCCTGTGTTATTCTCTCTCTCTCTCTCTCTCTCGCTCTGACCCTGTGTTATTCTCTCTCTCTCTCTCTCTCTCTCTCTGACCCTGTGTTATTCTCTCTCTCTCACTCTCTCTATCTCTCTGACCCTGTGTTAATCTCTCTCTCTATCTCTCTCTGACCCTGTGTTATTCTCTCTCTCTCTCTCTCTCGCTCTGACCCTGTGTTATTCTCTCCCTCTCCCTCTCTCTCTCTGACCCTGTGTTATTCTCTCTCTCTCACTCTCTCTATCTCTCTGACCCTGTGATAATCTCTCTCTCTATCTCTCTCTGACCCTGTGTTATTCTCGCTCTCTCTATCTCTCTCTGACCCTGTGTTATTCTCTCTCTCTCTATCTCTCTCTGACCCTGTGTTATTCTCTCTCGCTCTCTCTCTCTGACACTGTGTTATTCTCTCTCTCTCGCTCTCTATCTCTCTCTGACCCTGTGTTATTCTCTCTCTCTCACTCTCTATCTCTCTCTGACCCTGTGTTTTTTCGCGCTCTCTCGCTGTCTATCTCTCACTGACCCTGTGTTATTCTCTCTCTCTCTCTCTGACCCTGTGTTATTCTCTCTCTCTCTGTCTCTCTCTCTCCGACCCTGTGTTATTCTCTCTCTCTCTCTCTCTGACCCTGTGTTATTCTCTCTCTCTCTATCTCTCTCTGACCCTGTGTTATTCTCTCTCGCTCTCTCTCTCTGACACTGTGTTATTCTCTCTCTCTCGCTCTCTATCTCTCTCTGACCCTGTGTTATTCTCTCTCTCTCACTCTCTATCTCTCTCTGACCCTGTGTTATTCGCGCTCTCTCGCTGTCTATCTCTCTCTGACCCTGTGTTATTCTCTCTCTCTCTCTCTGACCCTGTGTTATTCTCTCTCTCTCTGTCTCTCTCTCTCCGACACTGTGTTATTCTCTCTCTCTCTCTCTGGCCCTGGGTTATTCTCTCTCCCTCTCTCTCTCTCTCTATGACCCTGTGTTATTCTCTCTCTCTCTATCTCTGACCCTGTGTTATTCTCTCTCTCTCTCTCTCTCTCACCCTGTGTTATTCTCTCTCTCTCTATCTCTCTCTGACCCTGTGTTATTCTCTCTCTCTATCTATCTCTCTCTGACCCTGTGTTATTCTATCTCTCTATCTCTCTCTCTCTCTGACCCTGTGTTATTCTCTCTCTCTCGCTCTCTATCTCTCTCTGACCCTGTGTTATTCTCTCTCTCTCTCTCTCTCTGACCCTGTGTTATTCTCTCTCTCTCTATCTCTCTGACCCTGTGTTATTCTCTCTCTCTGTCTCTCTATCTCTCTCTGACCCTGTGTTATTCTCTCGCTCTCTATCTCTCTCTGACCCTGTGTTATTCTCTCTCTCTCGCTCTCTATCTCTCTCTGACCCTGTGTTATTCTCTCTCTCTCTCTCTATCTCTCTCTCTGACCCTGTGTTATTCTCACTCTCTCTCTCTGTATCTCTCTCTGACCCTGTGTTATTCTCTCTCTCTATCTCTCTGTGACCCTGTGTTACTCTCTCTCTCGCTCTCTATCTCTCTCTGACCCTGTGTTATTCCCTCTCTCTCGCCGTCAATCTCTCTCTGACCCAGTGTTATTGTCGCTCTCAATCTCTCTCTGACCCTGTGTTACTCTCTCTCTCTCTCTCTATCTCTCTCTGACCCTGTGTTATTGTCTCTCTCTCGCTCTCTCTCTCCCTCTCACCCTGTGTTATTCTCACTCTCTCTATCTGTATCTCTCTCTGACCCTGTGTTATTCTCTCTCTCTCGCTCTCTCTCTCTCTCTCTGACCCTGTGTTATTCTCTCTCTCTCTCTCTATCTCTCTCTCTGACCCTGTGTTATTCTCACTCTCTCTCTCTGTATCTCTCTCTGACCCTGTGTTATTCTCTCTCTCTCGCTCTCTCTCTCTCTGACCCTGTGTTATTCTCTCTCTCTCTCTCTATCTCTCTCTGACCCTGTGTTATTCTCTCTCTCTCTCTCTCTGACCCTGTGTTATTCTCTCTCTCTCTCTCTCTCTCACCCTGTGTTATTCTCTCTCTCCCTCTCTCTCTGACCCTGTGTTATTCTCGCTCTCTCGCTCTCTATCCCTCTCTGACCCTGTGTTATTCTCTCTCTCTCTTTCTCTGACCCTGTGTTATTCTCGCTCTCTCTCTCTCTCTGACCCTGTGTTATTCTCTCTCTCCCTCTCTCTCTGACCCTGTGTTATTCTCGCTCTCTCGCTCTCTCTCTGACCCTGTGTTATTCTCTCTCTCTCTCTCTCTCTCGCTCTGACCCTGTGTTATTCTCTCTCTCTCTCTCTCCCTCTCACCCTGTGTTATTCTCTCTATCTCTCTTTCTGACCCTGTTATTCTCTCTCTCTCTCTCTCTCGCTCTGACCCTGTGTTATTCTCTCTCTCTCTCTCTCTCTCTCTCTGACCCTGTGTTATTCTCTCTCTCTCACTCTCTCTATCTCTCTGACCCTGTGTTAATCTCTCTCTCTATCTCTCTCTGACCCTGTGTTATTCTATCTCTCTCTATCTCTCTCTCGCTCTGACCCTGTGTTATTCTCTCTCTCTCTCTCTCTCCCTCTTACCCTGTGTTATTCTCTCTCTCTCTCTCTGACCCTGTGTTATTCTCTCTCTCTCTCTCTCTCGCTCTGACCCTGTGTTATTCTCTCCCTCTCTCTCTCTCTCTCTGACCCTGTGTTATTCTCTCTCTCTCTCACTCTCTCTATCTCTCTGACCCTGTTTAATCTCTCTCTATCTCTCTCTGACCCTGTGTTATTCTCTCTCTCTCTATCTCTCTCTGACCC